>NW_027509787.1:217500-387500 GCF_048541705.1 Temnothorax americanus
CGACTTTGCCCCAGTCTCCCCTACTAATAAATTAACAAATGAGTGATATTTGTTTTAAGTTACACTAATTAATAATAAAAAATTCTTTACTTTTAAATTCTATTGCTCTCTATGTATTTATTTAATAAAATCAACTTTTTTTCATTCTATATCCAACCACTAAAAGTAATAATTATTTTTATTTTGTAATAATAATAATAATAATAATAATAATAATAATAATAATAATAATAATAATAAAGTCGGAATTGGAACTCAAAACCTTCTGATTATTGTAACTAGTAGGAGACATAAGGGCCTCCGCCCGTCCGCGTCGATATAACTTACGTGTAAATAATTGCAATGACACAAAACTACAGATTTTTAAACAAATTATTAAATAACTCAACAATTAGTACTATAAACTATCGCCAGATGCGAACACTATTCAATTATAACAAAGTGTTCCAACATACAGCTGTACCCAAGGTACAGCACCTTCCCCTATATCCAAGTAGCAAAGTAATATTTTTCAAACGTTTTTAAAAACGTTTTTAGTAATAAAAAAAATGTATAAAAAACATTTAAATTAATAAGATAATTTTTTTTCTTATTAAAAAAGTATTTAATTTAATATTGTAAAAAACGTTTTTTTAACATTAAAAAAATGTAGTTTTAATATTAAATAAACGTTTGTTAACATTAAAAAGTGTTTTATTAACATTAAATAAATGTTTTGTTAACATTAAATTACACGGATTAAATATATGTTTTTTTAAATTAAATAAAAAAAAATAATTTATTAATATTAAATATATAATTTTTATTAACACTTTAAAAAATGTTTTTTTTAACAGTAAATATAGATGTTTTTATAGCATTCAATTAAGAAACTTAGGCAAATTTAAATTCTAATAAATTATCCTTCCCGTAATGCAACATTCGATAGAAGTCATGAATAGTTTAGTGGTATTAGATAACAATCTGTTGTTCAATTATATGCCTTTCAATGAGAGGTATAAACTCTACTCTAATGCCATATAACTTTAAATATAAAAATACTGTAGACGACTGGTTATAAGAAACCAAACTGACTACCCGGCAAAAAATTTTTTATATAAAAACACACGTTAAAAAACACACATTATACACTTTTTATGCAGAAATCAGTAAGGCAAAAATTGGAAACCCTTTCACCGATTCTCGCCAAATTCAATACTAACCTATCTTTAATATACTTTATCAAAAAAAAAAAAAAAAATTGCGGAAATCAAAGCAATCACATAGATTTTTTTAAACAGAAATCGGCAACTCCTTTATTATTATTTGCAATTTTTTGATCTATTATATTCCTCATTTTTCTATTTCTATTTCATATATAATACTTTAAGATTTAGTTGATTAGGAAAATTTAAACAGGAAAAGTCATTAAGTACGACTCTTTTAAAGAATTTAAAATTTTAGATATCCCAAATTTTTTTCAAATTGGGTTGTAGCACAATGGTACATAGCCTATGTTACTCAGGAGGACATAAGCTAACCACCAGTGTAAAAATTATTAAAATTGATTGAGTAGTTTCTAAGATTACCCCGAACAATGGTACAAACCCACACAGAACAAAAAGCTCTAATAGAGGTCCACTAGACGACCATCATGTAAATTCCCACAGACGTCTACTACACATCCATAGTTCCGCATTTCACACCTCCATTCGACCTCTATTAGACGTATTTATGATGGAAGGAAATAAGGTGAGGCAATCCTCGTGACAAGTTTCGTTCTGTTTTGCGCAGCTAAGGCATGGTGGGGGATCCGCACAGTTTCCGCCATCTTTTTTCGCTAATACGTGGTCACGCAGTGTAGCATATGAGTGAAGCATGGCAAGCACGCATTGGTAAAAGTTGTTTACAGTTTACATCGTGTTATTTGAAAAAAGTGTTACTGTATTGTGATTGAATAATAAATGTGGGTATATTGAAAAGTAATTCAATATTCAATTTTTCTTGATTTTTTAAAAAATTATTATACGATGCATTACAATGTACTCTTTGCTTTGATCCTGTTTTCCTATAACCAGGTAATTTAGAATAAAATATCAAAAGGAGATTCATCTTTTGTAGGGCCAATTTTCAGTTTTTTTTTATGGTATTCTACATTTTTGGCATTGGATTTCGGAAAAATATTTGTTTATTTTTTAATAATAACATTATTTAACATTTTTTATTATTAAAACTTGGTTGTGGAGGGAACCGTTGAAAATCCAAAAAAAAAACACTGCCATGCAGTTATAAAATTTCATCCTTTTCTTTTCATTGCTATAAATCACAATTTTCAATAAAACATCCTGATCAAGAGACACGGTAGTGTCTCGCGCCAAGTACACGCGGAGCGAGACCGACCGTGACTCTTTTACGCGACGCGACGGGTTGCGAGTACCCGAGATGTTGAGATCTCGATAACGAGTGAACGGATCAAGTTCTAAGTAGGCTTGATCGATAGCTTGGGGTCCAATTAGGGGGGGGTTTCTCTCATAATATTCCGCTACGTGCCTTACGAGCGGAGATATTGCGACGCAAAGTCCAAATGTGAAAATTTATTTTTAAGATACTCCTCCTAACGCTCTCATTCAATATTATTATGATTATCAGAGAAACGTACTTTTCACTTTTTCGACGCTGGCGGCGCAGGTATCGCCAGTTTCGATATTGCGCGCGTATTTCAAAATTAGGTCGATAAACTTATCGGTCAGGAGGAAGATTTCTATTTAAGTAAAAATTAGGTATATATATAATAAATATTGAGTCAACGGAAAAGTAGGTTCTCTATGCTTGGCAGAAAGTGCCGCTAGGGAATTTTTAAGTCGATTCTTATGAATCAAGCTTGAATTTGATGTCTATGTATCCCAGGTTGCCGATGACAAGGTCCAGATAGTGCGCTTTACAGTTTTCGGTGTCCAGGTGTAATAATACGTTGAATTCGATGTCTACGTGTCCCAGGTTGCCGATGACGAGGTCCACATAGTGCGCTCCGTAGTTTTTGGTGTCTACGTGTATTAATATCTTGAATTCGATGTCCACGTGTCCCAGGTTGCCGATGACGGGATCCAGATAATGCGCTTCATAGATTTCGGTGTCCAGGTGTAATAATACGTTGAATTCGATGTCTACGTGTCCCAGGATGCCGATGACGAGGTCCACATAGTGCGCTCCGTAGTTTTCGGTGTCTACGTGTATTAATACCTTGAATTCGATGTCCACGTGTCCCAGGTTGCCGATGACGAGGTCCACACAGTGCGCTTCGTAGTTTTCGGTGTCCAGGTGTAATCGTACGTTGAATTCGATGTCTAGGTGTCCCAGGTTGCCGATGACGAGGTCCACATAGTGCGCTCCGTAGTTTTCGGTGTCTACGTGTATTAATACCTTGAATTCGATGTCCACGTGTCCCAGGTTGCCGATGACGAGGTCCACATAGTGCGCTCCGTAGTTTTTGGTGTCTACGTGTATTAATATCTTGAATTCGATGTCCACGTGTCCCAGGTTGCCGATGACGAGGTCCACACAGTGCGCTTCGTAGTTTTCGGTGTCCAGGTGTAATAATACGTTGAATGCGATGTCTACGTGTCCCAGGTTGCCGATGACGAGTTCCACATAGTGCGCTCCGTAGTTTTTGGTGTCTACGTGTATTAATATCTTGAATTCGATGTCCACGTGTCTCAGGTTGCCGATGACGAGGTCCAGATATCGCGCTCCGTAGTTTTCGGTGTCTAGGTGTAATAATACCTCGAATTTGATGTTCACGTGTCCCAGGTTGCCGATGACGAGATCCAGATAATGCGCTTCATAGTTTTCGGTGTCCAGGTGTAATTGTACGTTGAATTCGATGTCTAGGTGTCCCAGGTTGCCGATGACAATATCCACATAGTGCGCTCCGTAGTTTTCGGTGTCTACGTGTATTAATATTTTGAATTCGATGTCCACGTATCCCAGGTTGCCGATGACGGGATCCAGATAGTGCGCTTCATAGTTTCCGGTGTCCAGGTGTAATCGTACGTTGAATTTGATGTCTACGTGTCCCAGGTTGCCGATGACGAGGTCCACATAGTGCGCTTCGTAGTTTTCGGTGTCCAGGTGTAATAATATGTTGAATTCAATGTTTAGGTGTCCCAGGTTGCCGATGACAAGGTCCACATATTGCGCTCCGTAGTTTTCGGTGTCTACGTGTATTAATACCTTGAAATTGATGTCTAGGTGTCCCAGGTTGCTGATGACGAGGTCCACATAATGCGCTTCATAGTTTTTGGTGTCTAGGTGTATTAATAACTTTAAATCTGAATGGGTGCGTTCAGCCGATACTCCGCTAGCCTAGCAATCGTGAGCAGTTGCTCGTTTTTGCTCGTTTCTTCTCTTTTTAATCCAGTAAGTCAAAAAAGAGGAAACGAGCAAAAACGAGCGACTGCTCACGATTGCTAGGCTAGCAAAGTATCGGCTGAACGCACCCAATGTAGGACACGTAGATATCGAATTCGAGGTATTAATACATGTAGACACCGAAAACTACGAAGCGCACTGGACCTCGTCATCGGCAACTTGGAACACGTGGCCATCAAATTCAAGGTATTAATACACCTGGACACCGAAAACTATAGAGCGCGCTATGTGGACCTCGTCATCGGCAACCTGGGACACCTAAACATTGAATTCAAGCTTGATTCATAAAAATCGACTTAAAATTTCCTTAGCGGCAGAATTAAAATTATGTCATGACATAATAAAAATCGCTGAATTAAAATTATGTCTAAACATAATAAAAATTGGACAAAAATTATGTTTAGACATAATAAAAATTGGATGAATTAAAATTATGTCTGACGTAAAAATAATTATCAAAAATATCGATACCTGAAGATATCGGTACATATACAGTTGCGAACAACATTCAGTAAGACACGCAAATAAAAATAAATAAAGAATTTTACAGTTAACGACTTATTAACATTAATCATGCTTTATTGCGATTATGTTTTATGTTGAAATTGAAAAATATATACAAGGTGTACAACTAAAAGGGTTACAGATTATTATTTTAAAAAAACTGAGCAAAATATTAAATTGTTGTTTTCTTTAGAAATAATAGTCCGTAACTCTTTTAGCTTCATACCTTGTATTATATACGGTTTATGAAATTATAAGATATATTGTTTATAAGATTAAGTTGCGTAACACTACAAAAAGGCGTGATATCCATACAAAATTACCTTTTTAAAAAAAAGGTAAAATGAGCGCCAAGTATACGCATAATAGTGTATATGTATTATGTTGTTACCCTGTTATGTTGTTACCTCGAAAAAAACAAAGTGGTAGTATTATACCTCCAAATAGCTTTATCCTGTACATACTGTTTATACAATGCGTAATATACTACAAAAAGGCGTGATATCCGCACAAAATTACCTTTTTTAAAAAAAGGTAAAAAAAGGCGCCAAGTACACGTATAGTAGTGTATATGTTGTTACCTAAAAAAAAAAGAAAGTGGTAGTATTATACCTCGAAAAAACCTAAGTAACAAGTGGTAGATCTTTATATCTCGAAAAATCTCGAAAAAATTTAAGCAGTAGTATCTTTATTTCCGAAAAATTATAACCCAAGTGATACACGTCACAAAATTATGTTACCTTATCAAAAAAAAGAGTCGCGCTTTAAGTGATCTATTACAATTACAAAAAAGAAATGATATCTCTTTAAGTTAGAGCGCCAATTACAGAGAGAACATGTATATTGCCTCAAAAAATAATTGTTGCACTACATTGAAAAATTTTTACATTGTGTCAATTAGAAAAGAATGTATAATAACAATTTTATAAGATTAAAAAATTTTATTTAAATTTAACAAGGGAATACAAGATATTTAAATACAAAGTTATTTACATGTGTATTTTTTAATGGCCACAAAGAATTACAGAAGTAACAGTACAAAATAAAAATATTTTATTAAAATACATAAATTTTTCTTGTAATTTAGTCAACGACATAGCCAAATAAATTCTGAAAAGATTAAAAAAAAAAGGTAAATCGGTGAGTGATAATCGTTTTCTAATTAATTTCCTTCAATCAGCCTGATTCATTATCATTAATTGCAACTGGATCAATAAAAAAAGGAACAGTGGGGATTCAAACCCGAGTCAAAAATATACAAAACAGAATACGTGCCGCTACACCACTGACCATTTCTGAAATTGTTGCGTGAACGTGTGACTGCATTATCGACGGAACGCGGAAGGCACGGATGAGGGAGAGCGCGCCAGAACAAGGCGGCACGACACACGGCACGGAACACTCTGCCCAGAAACGTATCACAATAACACGAGTTTATCTTAATCTTCCTTCCTGAAAGGTCATCCCGATACATGGTGTCAGAAGTGGGCCCCTACCTACGTCATAAAGTATTGAAAATTGTGTGTGCGCATAAAAAGGGCAAGCAGCACAAGACAAAACGTGCAAGATAACCTCAAAATGGCGTCGACATCAAACATTCAGACCCCAGGAGAATTCGATTTCAATAAACCAGAACTTTGGCCAAGATGGGTTAAACGTTTCGAGAGATATATTTCTGTGACTGGGTTATCCAAAAAACCAGATAAAGATAAAATCAATCTGCTGTGCTATACTATGGGGGAGAAGTCCGAAGAGATCTTGATCCAAGTCATGCCAACTATTACGGCTTCAACTACGTTCGCCGAAGTCAAGCAGAAGTTGAATTCATATTTCTCACCAAAGAAAAATGTTATTTTTGAACGCTTCAAGTTCAACTCGCGAGTACAAGAGCCAGGAGAAAGTGTTGATTCTTTCGTCACAACTCTGTATTCACTGGCGGAATCATGTGAGTACGGTGCCATAAAAGAGGAACTAATCCGTGATCGTATCGTAATAGGAATCCGCGATACTCGTGCGTCTGATAGAATGCAGTTGATAAATGACTTGACGCTGAAAAAAGCTTTCAAGATAGCTCGTCAAGCAGAAATACAAGCTAAGGAAGGGAGGGAAATGAGGCAAGAAACCAAGGAAGAAACTGAGGTGAACAGAGTGGTCCAGAAAGAGAAAAATCTTCACAAGCAAAAACGCAGTGAGAATAAGAATCGTCGAGAGGAGCAAGTATGCGGAAGTATGCAGATGCAGAAACCCGGACCATACGCAAGGTAAAAGATGCCCTGCCCTGAAGTCGGTGTGCCACAGATGCAAGAAAGAAGGGCACTGGAAGCGTGTATGCAGATCAAAGGGAATACGGCATATAGAGCAGGAGATTGGCAGTGACGAAGAAGAAACAGACGTCGGGTACGCGTTTATCGGTGCGGCAAGCGATTCGACGCGCGAAAAGGGATTTAAATTTAGGGCATATGTTTCTGAATTTTCGAAATCGTTGCATTTTATAGTAGATACAGGGGCGGACATTACGTGCATTTTCGATGAGTGTATTCCGTATGAAATTAGAAGTAAAATATGTAAAACTCATAAGATTATTTCAGGACCTGACGGAAAAAAGCTATCGGTAATGGGATTCTTTTATGTAAAATTGATAGGAAAAAAAAAAGAAATTGAAGCAAAAGCTTATGTGATTCGCGGATTAAAGCAAAACTTATTGGGCAAACCGGAAATTAAAAAATTGGACCTAATTTGCAAGGTTAATATTTTATAAAAGAAAATAGTTTAAATAGTATAATTTCTGAATTTTTCGAAGTTTTTAAAGGAATTGGTCAATTCAAGAAAGAACTTAATATCGAGATTAAAAACGCAAAGCCATTTTTCCAAACAACTCCCAGAACTGTACCTATTCCGTTGCTCCCGAAACTAAAAAAAGAATTGGATAAACTTGTAAGGTTAAAAATAATTTAAAAAGTAGATGTTTCGACCGAATGGTGCAGCCCAATAGTTGTAGTTTCGAAAAAAGACTGCGATGATATTCGTTTATGTTGCGACTATACGAAACTCAATTACAGCGTAAAACGAGCAAACTTTTCGATATCCAAAGTAGAAGTGACGTTTTTCAGTCTAAAAGGTGCTAAAATATTTTCAAAATTAGATTCACAGTCCGGATTTTATCAGATAAAATTAAATAAAAAGAGTCAACCGCTAACAATTTTTATAACACCGTTTGGCAGGTATATGTTTACAAGATTACCATTTGGTATCAATTGTGCTCCGGACTATTTTTCACAAATGTTTTCTGACTTATTCCACGACTTAGCAAATGTAATTGTCTATGTAGATGATATTTTGATCTTTGCAAACAGCATTGCTGAACATAATAGAATTCTTGCAGAAGTCCTAAAAAGATTGAAAAACGCAGGTTTCACTTTAAACAAAAAAAAGTGTGTTTTTGGTGTCAAACAGATAGAATTCCTCGGACATCTAATATCAGAAAAAGGAATCGACGTTCTACCCTCTCGTATTTCCGCCATCATAAATTTCCCAACTCCGGAAAATAAAGAATCATTAATGCAACCTTTAGAGTCATTAAACTATGTGAGCAAATATCTGCCTAACAAATCTCACATCCTAGAGCCATTAAATTATTTATTAAAAGACGATGTCCCATTCAAATGGGAAGACCATTAACAGAGGGCTTTTGACCAAGTAAAATTTTTATTGACAAAAACGCCATCTCTTGTACACTATAATTACCAAAAAAAAAAATTATAATTCAAGCTGACGCTTCTAGCTATGGACTGGGAAGCGCATTACTACAAGAAAACGGGAATAAAGAGCGAGATATAGTAGCTTACGCATCAAGAACACTAAGTAACTCCGAAAAAAAAATACAGTCAAATCGAAAAAGAAGCTCTAGCCCTAGCCCCTAGCGTATGCCGCAGAGCATTTTAAAGATTTTATCACAGGAATTAATGTAACTCTCAAAACTGATCATAAGCCGCTCATTCAAATTTTACAATCCAAACTTTTAGATGAATTAACTTCTAGACTTCAAAGAATTAGAATGCATCTAATGCGGTATAATTATAAAGTGATCTTTGTGCCGGGAAAACAATTAGTTCTAGCAGACTGTTTGTCTAAGAATCCCATAGATTGTGCAAATAGCGCGGAAAAAGATTTTGCGGAAGAAATCGATCATTATGTACATTTCGTTACAAGTCACTTTGTCCGCGACAAAAAGTGTTCTACAAAAAATAAAGGACGAGCAGGAAAAAGATTACGTTTGCGCAAAGTTAAAAGAATTTTGCTTGAATAAATGGCCAACAAAGGATAGATTACTAAGTGGACTGTCAGCCTATTTTCAATTAAAAGATAATATTTCATTTTCAAACGGGTTTCTCATGCTAGATACTAGATTAATTATTCCCCTTTCTTTACAACGAGAACTGTTGGCAAAATTACATGAAAGACACTTGGGCATAAATAAGTGTAGAGATAGAGCTAGACAGTCGATTTGGTGGCTTGGCATAAGCTCACAATTAAAAAACTTAATTGAAAATTGTCCTAACTGTATTGAGCAAAGATCTAACATCAAGGAACTTTTTGTAAAAGAAGAACAACCTGATCGTCCATGGCAAAAAGTAGGATTTGTTCAAACTAGAAGTATGGTACCTAATTATAATAGACTACTATTTAAGATATTTTGAGATTTTTCAATTAAAGAATTTAACGGAAAAAGATCATAAAAAAATGCAAAGAAGCTTTCGCAAGATACGGTATCCCTGAAATTGTCAGAAGTGATTGTGGCACACAGTTTGCGTCAGAATTCCGTAATTTTGCGAAGAAATTTGACTTTAAACATATGTAACTAGCTCTCCTAAATACTCACAAAGTAACGGTGCCGCAGAAGCCGCTGTAAAAATAGCGAAAGGCATTATAAAAAAAATGTAAGGACGACGTAAACCTAGGATTATTAGCTTATAGAACTACGCCTTTGGAAAACGGGTTTACTCCTGCAGAGATTATGTTTTCTAGGAAAATTTGTTCCCGTCTACCAGTGTTACCAAATAAATTAGAGTCTTTTAAAGATCACAACAAGGTAATAGGAAAAGAAAAAGTCAGAAAAGAAAAACAAGAGCGTAATTAGACACCGGCCAAAAAATGTAAATGATAGGGTATGGGTAACGGACATTCGAGCGTATGCTAAAATCGTAAGGGCAGATAGTAATTCAAACGCGTATATTATTAAAACGGAAAAAGGTAGTACTCTGAGAAGAAACCGATGGCATCTAGTATTAGCGCGTTACAAACAAAACAACAAAACAAATAGATACCTTGCCCCGATAGGGATAGAGAGAGAAAGTGAGCGGGTCGTGGATGAAAATATAGACGAGCAGGTTGTAAATAATAATCCGGAACCGGTAAGAATTGACAACAGCTACAAGGAACAAGTAGTCAGTCAGAAAGCGAGCCAACGAGCATATAGAACCTGAGCAAAGCGACGGAAATAAATTCCCACGAAAATCGGAGCGTGACAAGAGACCTAACTCGCGTTTTTGTGATTTCTTTCTATATTAAGGATTGTTGTATTATGCGCATTATTCTGTATTCATTTTAATTCCTTTTAATAAAACAGGAAGGGTGTTGCGTGAACGTGTGACTGCATTATCGACGGAGCGCGGGAGGCACGGATGAGAGAGAGCGCGCCAGAACAAGGCGGCACGACACACGGCACGGAACACTCTGCCCAGAAACGTATCACAATAACACGAGTTTATCTTAATAGCGAATTCGGCACCTTGCACTAGTGCGCACTGAGTGCAAACTTTTTCGGTGCCACACATTCGGCTGCCGCCCTCTGCCCCAGTAGAGTGAAATCATCGTATTCGATTGTGTTGCACTACTATCATGCGACTTTTGTATCGTATTCGACGAACAAAAACTGCCCCGATATAATGCTAAATTCGTATTCGGACAAACAAAGCAAACTGGATAAGGGCAAATTTTATTGCACTGAAATTTTTGGCAGTGCGGTTTGGTATCACCGAGTATTTAACCACAAAATTTAAAATGGATAAAAAAGTATCCGTTATATATATGGAATTATTGGAAACGAGTAGTAGCGATGATGAAATAGAAAATTTAGTTTTAAATCATATAAGAGAGGAAAGACCAAAAGTAAAAAATTATGTGGATGTAGTAAATGAATATTCCGACAGAGAAGTATGTAATTTTACTTGATAATAACTGCTCTTATAAAATGTATATTGCAAAAAATACTCATATAAATAAATAAATAATGACTATATCTGGAATAGAATATACTTTATAATAAAATAAAGATATAATATAAAATAATAAATTATAAGTTATAAAATAAATATAATAAGTGTAAATATAAATATACATATATATAAATATAATAAATATAATAATTAGTTGTAATAGATGTTATATATGTTATAGTTTCAGAGAAACTTTCGACTACAACGCAGCACATATGCAAAATTAAAAAATTTATATGAAGAATCACAATTTTTTCACAATGTTGCCGATAATATAATTTCAAGTGACCAAAAATTATTAGCATTTTTATGGTAACAAATTATCCAAAAGCAATATGTTTGTTGTACAAATATATGCAATTATAATAGTATAAAATGAAATCAGATTTTTTTTACATAGTTTTACAATATATAAAAAAGATGATATATTTAAATTACATTTAATTTTTTTCATAAATATTTTTGTATTAAAGGTTTGCAGGTAACAAAGTCAGCATCAGAGACGTTGCTGGCAGATTTAATATGGCAGAATCCACATTTCATAACAACAGTGACAATATTATGGATTTCTTAAATGACATAGCAAAATCAATAATAAAATTTCCTCAGACATTGGAAGAAAAAATAAAAATATCCAGAAAGTTTGAAAGTGTAAGAAAGAAAAATAAATAAATAATATATTTTTAGTGTTGGTGCGTATTGTGTATGTGTGTGTGTGTACGTGTGTGTACGCACAAATATGTAGTTTTTAATGTTGTATACAGCGTTATAGTAAACATTTACTTAAAGAGTAATATTTAAAAAATATTTGGTATAATATTTCTAAAACATTTTTGAAATATTCGGAAATATAATATTATGAAGCAACATTTTAGAAACATGTAGGTATAAAATATTATGTGAGAACGTTCATAAGATACACAAAATCAATATTTCACGATGTTAATCTGATATTTCTTATTTATTGAGATCTAATTGTTTATTTTTATTTATAGATAAATGGTTTTCCTGGAATTCTGGGATGTATAGATGGAACATATATCTCAATACGTACACCTGCTCACAAAATCAAGTCAACATATGTGAATCGGCACGATATGCCATCTTTAACGTTACAGGCAATATGTGATGCGGATAAGATGTTTCTCGATGTTTTTACAGGACCACCCAGTAAAGTGCATGATGCACGTATCTTTAAATTATCATTCATAAGCACTATATTGCCAGAAACATGTGGAGATGAGTGGCATATATTAGGCGATGCTGCCTATCCCCTTAAAAAGTATCTTATAACTCCTTACAGAGATTATGGAACTTTGACAGAACAACAAAGAAATTTTAATTACAAGTTCTCTGTTTGTAGAGTAAAAATAGAAAATGCTTTTGGTTTACTAAAAACAAGATTTAGACAGTTAATTAGATTAGATTTTAATACAGTTCAACGTAGCTGTAAATTTATTCTAGCTTGCTGTACACTTCATAATTTATGTATTCATTATAAAGATAATTTGGATGATTTCATGGAAGAAGTAGACATTGTAAATATTCAAGATTTTGAAGAAATTAATAGAGATAATAGAATTGAAGGTGAAGAAAAAAGGAATCGGCTATGTCAATTATTGTCATAATTCAGTTTTCTAAACTTATGACGTTTATTACGTTTCATTTTTTATTACGTTTAATTTTACATTTTGTGTTTAACTCTATATAATATCTAATAAGAAGTATAATAATAGCATAGTATAGCAAAAAAATATTTATTTTATTTTTATATTTTTAAGTATATTAAACAAAGTATTTGCACATATTTTTGCATAAATCAAATATTACATAGTAAACATAACTTTCGGCTATTAAAATTATTATTGCGTGTTTAGTATTATTGCGTTACACATAAGCCATAATATTAGGGAGTTTTTACGATACTGTCTTTCAAAAACTTCCCATTATTGTGTTACAATATATGACAAAGTGTAGTATAATAATATACATATACGTTACTATAATTATATGTTTATCCTTAACAAATACAAATATATTATATTTCTCATGAATACTTTGTTTTCTTCAACATTACAAAATAATATACGTAATCAGAATTATAAAATAATATGTAATTAATACTGCAAAATAATAAGTAATTAACATTACAAAATAAGTAATTATCTTTTTTATAAATTTTCTTTTTCAAATAAACTTTTTAATAATTTCATTTTTTCTTCATGTCTTTCTTGTCTTTTAGCCTCTTTTTCGTTATGAATCTTTAATAAAGTCTGTGCTAAACTTGAATCTTTCTTATTTTTTTTAACGTTAGATGTTTGTGGAGTATCTTTAACATTAATCACAACTTTGTTTGCACTTTGTAATATTTCTGGTTGTACACTATCATCTATAGCAGCAATCTTTTTTATTTCATTTTCAAAATTTACTTTCATTCTTTTTGACCCAGAAGTGGAATTATTTTTATCAGAAACGCGTTTTCTTTTAAGGATAGTTTTGTAGCGATTTTCGCATTGAATATATGTTTTTTTAATACCAAGAGTTGCTTCTAAATCTTCTGCTATTTGTTGCCACATTGCTTTTTTATTTTTAAACTTCTTCATCGGACCTACTAATTCCAAGTAGGTTGCGTATTTATCCAATAACAATGTCGTGCTCGTATCTAACCATTCGTTTTCAAAAATGTGTTTTTCTTGTGTATGTGATGAATCAAGATCGTTACTAGGAAATTCAAAACCAGCTTCGAGTAACTGTTTCTTTTGTACCATAATTGTGTCTAAATCACCTGTAATATAATAAATTATATATATAATATATATATACATATATATATATATATATATATATATATATATATATACATATATCTTATAATATGTACATATTATAATATGAATAATGGCTCGTCTACAATAGCCGCAACAGTATGCAGTAAGACGTAAGCAGTAAGCTGTTGACTAATGGGATTTTTACAATTCAAGAATAATTGACTGTGGTTGGTCAATAGCTTATTGCTTACGTCTTACCGCATACTTTTACAGCTATTGTAGACGAGCTATATGATACAAATCTATAATAGAACAAAAATACAAAATATGTATATGATGTATAACCTGTTTCTTTTTCAACCTCACATAAAATGTGATCCGTATCCTCTATCAACTTATTATTTTCATCATACATAAAATTTTTAATATTAATCACGCTCTCCTCCACACTCATTTTGCTTCTTTTCAAATTATAAGTGTTAAATTTATTGGTTATACCTCCTGAGTACCAGATGCATGAACGCAGGATCATGCCTGAAGATCATGCACGCATGAATACAGTGCTGCTTTATCCCAGTGCTGCCCCATCTCAATGCTGCACTGAGATTGGTCGCATGTAATCGATGCTAACTAGAAAATATGCTGCACTGGTGCTGTATTGGGGCAGCACTAGCACAGAATCAGTGCGTGTCTGCCGTTTTCCTTCCTGAAAGGTCATCCCGATACAGAAACTATCTTTTGTGACATGATTTATATTCATTAGCAATACTTGTTGACTAGCATAGTTTCGTTTTTATTCATCAATTACGAATGCTTATTACTCGTCGATAGTCTTTTTTTCATAAGTTTGATTTATAATTTATCCAAAATGACTTGTTTATCGGTAAAAAAATATGTTTCCTCCAAAACTGATGCCATAGAAAAATATGGTTTCCTTATGGAAACTCATTTTCGTGATATTGTTTCCATTCGTAATGAAAAATTAATAATTTTTTAGTAATTGTAGCCTAGTTTACACCGGACTGTTTGATACGCGTACCAAGTACTATATCCGTATCAAATCTCGGGTTATCCCGGTGTAAACCGAGGTTTGATACGAATTTTATACGGATATAGTACTTGGTACGCGTATCAAACAATCGGTGTAAACTAGGCCTGTGTCTTTAAGAGATTTTCCTATCCATTCCTATTTGTTTGAATGACCGCTAGTAATGGCCGACAATTGTGCGACGTTCTCTATTGGCTGTGAAACTCATGATGCGCGTTGCCTTACCTTATTTCCTTCCACCATGGACGTATTGATAGATCATCTCTTTTAGACGTTGTATAGATTAACCGTAGATGTTTAATGGAGGTTTGGTGGATAATTAAAATATGTTAACTTTAACGTTTTATAGATTCTTTATGGATATACGTCTTGTTTATAAAACTTACAACAAATTAGATAATATTTATAAGTTGTATCCAACAAATTATCAAAAATTGCTTTGCAGACCCGTGCTATATATGATACCAGAGGTATCACTTCAGATGATCTGCAGCAAAAAATTGTCGCAGTCAGGCCTCTCACAGGCTCGCCTCTTATACTAGCGCGTGATGTTTATTTATTACAAAAAAAGTACTGGCGCATGATAGCCGCATCGCGGCAGTGCGCGTTACTAATGCTGTCACTGACGACAATATTTGCTTATACAAAAATACTGCAGTTTTATATATACAAAATGAGATACTAGCTCTCTAGAGAAAACATTGAAGAACAATATCGTGCAATTACAACTACGATAGAAGTCTAGAAAAAAAGTGTCATGCTTTTAACTCTTATATATGCAAAAGCACATTCAGGTTGATATAGGACCGTACAAAATTGCCTTTTTTAAAAAAAAGGTAAAAAAAGCGCCAAGTACACGCATAGTAGTGTATATGTTGTTACCTCGAAAAAAAAAAGAAAGTGGTAGTATTATACCTCAAAAAAACCTAAGTAACAAGTGATAGACGTAATCTTTATATCTCGAAAAATCTCGAAAAAATCTAAGCAGTAGTATCTTTATTTCCGAAAAATTATAACTCAAATGATACACATCACAAAATTATGTTACCTTATCAAAAAGAAGATTCGCGCTTTAAGTGATCTATTACAATTACAAAAAAGAAATGATATCTCTTTAAATTACAGCGCCAATTACAGAGAGAACATATAAATCGCCTCAAAAAATAATTGTTGCACTACTTTGAAAAATCTTTACATTGTGTCAATTAGAAAAGAATGTATAATAACAATTTTATAAGATTAAAAAATTTTATTTAAATTTAACAAGAGAATACAAGATATTTAAATACAAAGTTGACATGTATATTTTTTAGTGGTCACAAAGAATTACAGAGGTAACAGTACAAAATAAAAATATTTTATTAAAATACATAAATTTTTTTTGTAAAAAAACTTGTCGCTGCTAGACCTCGAAATTTTAAATAAATAAATAAACTTATCCTCTACTTAATTATAAGCCGCATTATCCGCCGTTCGCGTCGTCATGCACACCCATATCACTCGCTCGCACATCCACGCTGATAATCATTTAATATTACTCCCATCGCATTCTTCTCTGAATTATTTTTATTTATTGTTGTATCTATTTATTTAAAATTTTGAGGTCTAGCAGCGCCAAGTTTTTTTACAAGAAAAATTCATGTGATTTAATAAAATATTTTTATTTTGTACTGTTACCTCTGTAATTCTTTGTGACCACTAAAAAATATACATGTCAACTTTGTATTTAAATATCTTGTATTCCCTTGTTAAATTTAAATAAAATTTTTTAATCTTATAAAATTGTTATCATACATTCTTTTTTAATTGACACAATGTAAATATTTTTCAAAATAATGCAACAATTATTTTTTGAGGCAATTTATATGTTCTCTCTGTAATTGGCGCTGTAATTTAAAGAGATATCATTTCTTTTTTGTAATTGTAATAGATCACTTGAAGCGCGACTTTTTTTTTTTAATAAAGTAACATAATTTTGTGATGTGTATCACTTGAGTTATAATTTTTCGGAAATAAAGATACTACTGCTTAGATTTTTTCGAGATTTTTCGAGATATAAAGATTACGTCTATCACTTGTTACTTAGGTTTTTTTGAGGTATAATACTACCACTTTCTTTTTTTTTTCGAGGTAACAACATATACACTACTATGCGTGTACTTGGCGCTTTTTTTACCTTTTTTTTTAAAAAAGGTAATTTTGTACGGATATCACGCCTTTTTGTAGTATTACGCATTTTATAAACAGTATGTACAGGGTAAAGTTATTTGGAGGTATAATACTACCACTTTCTTTTTTTCGAGGTAATGTATATATACGTATATATATTAATATGTAACATATATTCTGACTCTGCCACACAATGTTATGTAATAATAACCGTTTGGATAGCAATTATCAATTTCACAGATAGTCAAACTATACATATACTTTTTGCCGAGAAGCTTATCTTAACAAAGCTGCCAACATTTTTTTATCATACGTGTCAACAATGAAAATCCTTGAACTGGAAACTACATTAGAGCACAATTTAACTTAATTTTCCCTGTAATGATCTAATGATGTAAAAGCGATGGCGCCGGTCGGTACATTTAGTAGATCTATATAGAATAAAGCCCAACGATTAATATAAATAAGTATATAACTGTTCAAACAAAGCCAATCGCTAAACGTAAGTTTTCATTCCCAAACAAAGATGTAACTGTAAGATACGATAGATTCAAATGCAACTGTGATGCGCTTCGATACATCAACTTCCACAATTTAATAAATAGCAAATGATTTATTTATATTGTTCAATAATATATAATCGATATATAACACCGATTAATCATAATCTGGTTTAAATCTATTTGTACTGGAAGGAAAACGACTGAATTTTCAAACATACAATATACATATATATAAGTATTACATTCATTACATTATTCGATTTTTATCCATCACCTGAACGCGTATTTTGACGTCATTCGTTATCATCGTTTCCACGAAGACACCTGTTTACTTTATCTTTTACTAAATTTTTACGCGCAAGTGGAAGGTTTAAAAAACTGAGCGTACAGTAATATTATCGCTATAATTGTAAAAAAAAAGGTCATTTACATTTACATTAAAACAAAGATAGATAAAAAACAAACGTCGAGAGATACGTAGAACAGTTTTATTCCTATATAAGTCGACAAAGTTAATAATAATTATTAATAAATTCATGTGATCTTAAATGAATATACATAATTACATTTAACTTCCTAATAATAATTTAGCGTCGTCCCTTCAACTTATATACGAATAAATTCACAAATATTACTGATTAAGAAGAGCGTCTCGATTTTTCTAGACGTGTAAAGGACATTGCAGTCTGCTGAGATTGTTCGCAAAGAGGCAAAGACAAAATTTTTCTCCCAATTTGCAATTTTTCCCCAGGCCTATGAAATTGTTTTTCCGTTTTGTACATTTTCATAAAACTTTCGAGAGCAGTCTCGTTCCACTTAAATACTTATTCTACGTACATGCCAAAGCCCTCACCGCGCAATCTTGATGTGCTGGATATTGAGAAAAAAATCTTAATGTTTTTTCTCTTCCCGGTGTTTCTTGAATTTGCTACCCGTCCCCTGGTTAAATCGATAATTGTCATTCAATGGAATTTTCTTATTGCACAGCAACGACGAATTTTCATTGGTGTCGCTTCGCCATTTTCCTCTCTAACTTGCGCATCTTCTTTTCGCTCATCTCAACTTGTTTCTGTGGCTGAGCGAAGAACCAAGGAGCCAAAATCTGCTTCCAGAGCATCCAGCTCCCTCTCAATGGTACCTGTAGGGATTTCCAAAATACCCAATGACAAACATTCCATGTATACGCAGTCTTTTTGTAACGTTAAATAAAGAGAATATGTGTGTGTGTGAGAGAGAGAGAGAGAGAGAGAGAGAGAGAGAGAGAGAGAGAATTGCCAAGATGCTTTACCAAAAGCCACAATAACCAGAAATAGTTCGAAATGAGGGACAGGATTTGCACTCCGGACGTCAATATAATTAAAAATCTTTGACGTGTCTATAAACAGAACGATGACACTTTGATCAATAAACAACGGAAGACACGACAACAGCGATAAAAGGATTTATCCAGGAGCTGACCGGATTCTGAGTACGTGGTGCGAGCCATGTACGACATAAATTGATAGCTGCTTATATACACAATTGCGGAGAATGCCGTTAGACTCTGTAACGATAACGCACATCTGTTAAGGGGTTTAGGTGGCTGCGGTGTCCTGTCCATTGAGGACACGAGACTTACTATCGTCAGCACGGTGAACTCGAACAGAAGCATCGTCACGACATTGTGAATTCCCATTACGTTATTGAAATACCCAACATTATATTAATCGTCGCTTGTAGCAAGGATGTCTATAGACATCCTTGAAACGATTCAAGTATATCTGCAAAGACATTTTAATTCTCAATGCATAATGTTGAATTCAGTATTGAGAAAATATTCTATTCAAAGTCGTAACTTACGAGATATTCGTCACATATCAAGATTGAATATTACTACTTTTACGCGAGCCGTTACTTTTGTAGTATAATAATAAATATAATATTAATAACTTACGATAATTCCTTCGCGTAAACGGAAGGACTCCTCGGCATCAGAGCTCCCTGCCGTCAATATAAAATCTTTGATGTTTACGAACCGCTTAACGCTTCGGCTGTAGATATGGTATAGCATCTCGTTATCGTTAACAGTATTGAATGTGCCGTCGTAGCTATCCGCTCGTTTCTCTGTAATAATATTTGTAAGAAAATGTGGTAAATCTGAAGAATAGTGGCCTCCTCACCGATTTCGTTCAACTTGGGCTTAATCGACGCGTTTTTGCACGAAACGACCGAATCTGGCAGAAAAAAGTGTCGCTCTGCCCCGCGAAGCGAGATATTAACGGTTAAAGTTGACGACTATCAGGTTATGATTCCTGTCATACCGACGCGATGTAGCGACTGGTAGCGACCACGAACATGCCCAGTTCCTCTAAATGTGCATTGTTTCTTTACATATTTTTTATGTTTACTTTTCTCATATAATACTTTTTGTCAACGAAATGAGAAATTATCTCTGTTTAACTTTAATTTATTATTGTACTTTGGACAATGTATTTTATTACTTATCACATTATGTTCTATTAAATAATTTATTAATTTGTCATAAATTTATGTTAATATCATAAATTATGTTAATTTCCACGCTTTTTCAACCGCTGGGGGGTGCGAGGGGGGGAGGCCAAAAGCCCCCCTTCGTTTTTACATGTACTTTTCATACACCAACTATTCTCTGCTTTAACAAATTATTTCTGTTACAAATATTAAGCGTTTAAGTTAACGAAACATAAATAATTTGTTAAAGCAGAGAATAGTTGGTATATGAAAAGTATACATAAATATTTACTTTTCATATATCAACTATTCTCTGCTTTAACAAATTATTTATGTTACAGATATTAAGTGTTGAAGTTAACGAAACAGAAATAAAATTGTTAAAGCAGAGAATAGTTGGTATATGAAAAGTTCATATTTACATGTACTTTTTATATACCAACTATTCCCTGCTTTAACAAATTATTTCTGTTACAAATATTAAGCGTTTAAGTTAACGAAACATAAATAATTTGTTAAAGCAGAGAATAGTTGGTATATGAAAAGTTCATATTTACATGTACTTTTTATATACCAACTATTCTCTGCTTTAACAAATTATTTCTGTTACAAATATTAAGCGTTTAAGTTAACGAAACATAAATAATTTGTTAAAGCAGAGAATAGTTGGCAGAGAATTTTCTTCAAGAAAGTAAAATTTTGTCATTAAGAAAAGGAAACGTTATAACCCACAAAAGTCATACTTTATTCAAGAAAATGATTTATTACATGGCTCTTAAGAAATTATTTCATTGGATTTAAATATTTATTTTCTTGGCGTATAGATTTTAAATATTACACTCTTTCTTAAAAAAATGTTACTACATAGAAAAAAATTATTTTCTTGTTAAAGAATAAATGTTTACTTATAACAAGAAATTAAGTGTCAAAGAGCATATAAATTTCAACTAAAAAAATTGTTATTTTGATTCTGATATCGTACATTTTATTTAAATTAAATAAATATTTACTTAAATAAAAAACATAATTTAAAAACATATTCATTTGGTTTAAAAAAATATTCCCTTGGTAGGAGCCGCCCAAGTAATTTTCTTCAAGAAAGTAAAATTTTGTCATTAAGAAATGGAAACGTTATAACCCACAAAAGTCATACTTTATTCAAGAAAATGATTTATCACATGGCTCAAGAAATTATTTTATTAAATTTAAATATTTATTTTCTTGGTGTATAGATTTTAAATATTACACTCTTTCTTAAAAAAATGTTACTACATAGAAAAAAATTATTTTCTTGTTTAATGTTTACTTATAACAAGATATTAAGTGTCAAAGAGCATATAAATTTCAACTAAAAAAATTGTCATTTTAATACAAGAAAACATTTTCTAAGATGTAATTTTTAAAGTGAAGAAAGTTAGTTTTCTCATTTTGAAATAACAGTTTACTTTGTTTAATAAATAATATTCTGTATTTCATGAAATCTTTACTTAAATGTAGAAAATGTATATATATAATAACTTAAAATAATTTATTTAATACAATACACATATTTACTTGGAATTAGATGTTTTTATTTAAATAAAATTAATATTTACTTCAATCAAAAACAATCATTTTAAGTAAATATTTATCTCTCTGTGTTATCTGGATACTTCGAGTAACAAGCACACTGAGAGAAAAAATTTTTTAAACGAAGTAAATATTTACTTAAAATGATTGTTTTTGATTGAAGTAAATATTCATTTTATTTAAATAAAATGATCTAATTTTTTCAGAATATATATATATGTCACTAATATATATATATATATATATATATATATATATATATATATATATATATATATATATATATATATATATATATATATATATAGGTCCGGAAGTATGTTCCGGGACTTTTATTTTTGATATCGGTATATTCCGGGACATTTGGCAGTTTCCAGGACTGTCCTGGAAAAAATTGATGTCCTACGGCAATTTTCGAGACAGTTTTTTGAATCTGATTACATATATATGCGTTATATTCCAGGACTGTACATTTCAAAAAACGTAAACAGTCCGTGTGCTATCTGGAGAGGGTAGATTAGAATACAATTCTCCTCATCGAGCTCACGCTGTACGCTGAAAAACAAAAAATAATATAATTTATTTTATTGTTAACTTAATTGTATATATATTTGCAATAAAAATTGTCTAATATGATTCTTGTAAATAAAACGTTTTATTTTAATGTAACAATACCGACTGTTGAATATTTAAAAAATTTAATGTTTTACATTAGTCTGTTTATCCCAAAGTTACCAAAAAATAAACTAATAGAACTTTTAAAATTAATTCATAAGAATGACTTTCAATTTTGTAAGTGATAGGGAATGACATATTCAATATATATTATAGACTCAAATAACGATGGGATAAAACTAGGAATTTAATGTATTGTACTCGTTTTTCAATCTTAATTTGGAATAAAATGGAATTTGTTCTGTTGTAAATATCGCCGGAATTCAATGGAATTCGATATATACATATTGATTTCCAAATTTGGGATTCAATGGTATTTATTTCATTGTCGGAATAGTCGGAATTCAATGGAGTTCAACACGGACACTTTTTAATCCTTATCCTGGCATTCAATGGTAATTATTTTTATTGTCAGAATAGACGGAACTCAATGGAATTCAATACGGAAATTTTTAATTCCTAATTTGGCATTTAATGGTATTCATTTCGTTAACGGAATCAATGGTATTCAATGGAATTCATTACGAAACTTTCCAATCCCTAACCTGGCATTCAGTGGTATAGTATTTTTGTGTCGGAATTGGATGAGATTCAAAAAAGACAAATTCTTTCTAAAATAAGGAATTCCATGATATTGAAACTATTTCAATCTCTTTTTTGGACACAATAGAATTCGGAAAGTCCTTAATTGAATTCCTAGCAATCCCGTTTTAATTTTTTTCAATCTTTTTTCGTTTGCTGGGGTGTCTCTTGATAAGCAATATTGCGTGTAGCGAGAGATGGCGCAGCAATCGAACAAGGACAAATGCCTCTCGTTAGACGCAAGGACAGATATAGATATATAACATAGAAAACAGGATTAAAAATGTTGACATTATCGACATTGAAGAAGTTCGGCCTTCGCTATAGGATCCTTTTAAAAACGTATTATTAATTCATGCGGATCTTTAATCCTTACTTTTCCTTTTTAAAAAAAGTTTACCTCTTAAACAGTCACAGAGTCACGCGTCATCGGGAGATGAGATTACTGTTTATAGAAAACATCGGATTATATATATATTTTCTACTTACTAAAAATAGCGATTACCTGTACAACTTGAGAGAAAATAAAAATTATAGCAACGGATCATGTGTAGTATATGTGTATGAAACTACATAATTTATAATATTATTATCCATTGACTATGTAACCAGTTTGCTAGTTCAGATGCGTCCCGAAGAAGTGCGCAAGAAAACAGTCCAAAATTGCGACAAAAGTGCATAATATCTGTGATTAAACGAGTACTTACTGTACTATTGCAGTAGTCTGCTGTAAGAAGCTACTGTGAAATTTTATACTATTTGTTAAAAGTAAACATGTAGCAGAAATGTGAAAACAATATGAAAGTATCTTTTGAGTACAGATCCAACCGGCAGAAACGTGAAAAGAACGTGCAAGCATCTGCCCGTGAGAAAAAGAGCAGTCGAGTGTGTTAGACGCTTGAAACATATTTGCAGCAAAATTTCACAAGTGTATGTCGCTTAAATTGTTGTTTTTGTTGTACAGATCCGACCGGCAGAAACGTGAAAAGAACGTGCAATCATCTGCCCGTGAGAAAAAGAGCAGTCGAGTGTGTTAGACTCTTGAAACGTATTTGCAGCAAAATTTTACAAGTGTATAATGTCGCTTAAATTGTTGTTTTTGCCGTATAGATCCGAGTGACAGAAATGCGAAAAAAGCGTAAGCATGTAAGCATCTGTTCGTCAGAAAAAGAACAGCCGAGCGCGCTAAACTCCCAGACAGCACAAAATATTTATAAAATATTTATAAAAAAGATTAAATATTTTGAAAATATATACGTTGAATATTTTGTAAATATTATAATGTCCGGAAAATAAAAGTATCTAAAAGATTATAATAAATATTTTAAAATAAAGTGTAAATAATTATCATCAATATTATTAAAGTTGTTTTTAATTTATGTTATAAATATTTATAGAAATAATTACTGTAAGTTAAGTGAAGATTGTGAAACTGTTATAGCTTCGTGCTGTGAGATGTAGGCTATACGTACGGTCCATTTTGGCGTTACGAATTTCGAAAAATGTTTGATTGGTAAATCAGATGTACGGTATATTCTACCAAAATAACGATAACGCTCTCAATAACGATAAATAAACAAAACAAGGCAAATGAGAGCTCGTTCGCGACGATGGACGGGCGACAGTAATAAAATATTACAAAAATTGAATAAAATATATATAATAAAGTAAACGTTTCGGTTCTTGATTTGGACTCTCCTCAGTACATATAGCTGGTCGAGTGAAATGCAGTGGTCACAAGTAGTAAAAAATGCCGCGTAATACTTATTGTATTACGCGGAGAGATGGTGTCGTATATCTTATCAATTTGACTGTCAGGTAACTCTTGTGATCACTTTTTAAGGTATGACTATTTATATTTGTTTAATTTATTTCTTTTTATGGAATTAAGGTAACAGTCACGTTGAGGATACGAGATCCACATTCTCATAATCGGAGAGCAGAATAACTGCATTTTTGACTACTTGTGACCACTGCATTTCACTCGAACAGCTATATGTACTGAAGAGGGTCCAAACCAAGGACCGAAACGTTTACTTTATTATATATATTTTATTCAATTTGTTGAATTTGTAATATTTTATTACTGTCGCCCGTCCATCGTCGCGAACGAGCTCTCATTTGCCTTGTTTTGTTTATTTCTGCCAAAATCATTTGTATTTCTGCTGCTCTACTTCTTACGCAAGCATCTGCCGTAATTCTTGTTGAATTCTGCTGTATGTGCTAGTTTGCAACAATGCCGCTAGGCGGCGCATAATGGTAAAACTAACTCGCAAGTAAATTTCAGTTGGGATCTAATATAAGCAGGCCTCCGGCGAAGCGCGAAGCAAAATCATGACATTCGCGACAATCTTCGCCAGTATAATACAACGCAAGGCTTACCCAACGCCACTGCGGTGCTATAAATATAAAAAATATTGTTGTAAATTATTTTAATCTTTCTAAAAAATATTTTAAAAATATTTTGTGCTCAATGGGTAGCAGTAGGCGCTGCTACAAATCTGGCGCGATTATGTTGCACTGCGATTTGCGCAAGCATCTGCCACATTTCTTGCACTATTCTGCTATATGTAAATGCATACACATATCTTTCACAATTCTATTGCACTACGACGAGAGCAAGTTTCTGCCAACAGAAAAATAGTCAAAGTTGGAAATAGAAAACGCATTATCTGCCCGAAAGTTAATGCACGACTTTTCGTGCAGTTTTACAGCAGAATTGTAAAGGAATGGTTACCAGATATAACTATGTAACGGCCTGCCTTTTGGCTGTTTTTATCGAACGCGGACTAGCTCGCCGGACCAGGAGTTCGATGGTAGGCCCAGAGACAGAAGGCAGTTTTGATACGAAACGTGGTTTATTACAGTGGTTCAATTACAGAGTACGGAAACGCATTCGGTTTATGCGGCGGACGCGGGCGGATTATATGCTATAAGACAGCCGCGATAAGTACAACGCATTCGGTGTATGCGGCGGACGCGGGCGGATTATATGCTATAAGACAGCCGCGATAAGTACAACGCATTCGGTGTATGCGGCGGACGCGAGCGGATTATATTCTATAAGACGGTCGCGATAATTACAAATTTCGGGAGCGCATCTGATTTATGCGGCGGACGCGGGCGGATTGTATTCTATAAGACGGTCGCGATAGTTACAAATGTCGGGAGCGCATTCGGTTTATGCGGCGGACGCGGGCGGATTATATTCTATAAGACGGTCGCGATAATTACAAATGTCGGGAACGCATTCGGTTTATGCGGCGGACGCGGGCGGATTATATTCTATAAGACGGTCGCGATAATTACAAATGTCGGGAACGCATTCGGTTTATGCGGCAAACGCGAATCAGGTGGTCCGCACCGGCGCGATGCGGTACGCGTGCGAACGGGCCTTGAGGCCGGCCAATGGCTGGTCGGCCCGCGGCGCGAGAATCGCGGCGCGGGCGCGTGTGTGCTATCCGGCGCGGTTTCTTTTCTCGCGATATGATCCGGTATTAATTATGCGGCGCGGAGGTAATGGAAACGAACGGCCAGGGGCTAGGCTGGTCGATCGGTTGACGAGGAGGTCCGACTGTTCCGGCGGCAAGAACTCTTGTCGAGAGGCCGAGCACGCTCGACCCCTGGTTACCGTGGCAGACGGGGTGTCCCGGGTAGGAAGGCGGTCAGCGCTCGAGAACTCTCGAGCGAGGCACAGAACGCTGTACCCCGTTTCGTGAGCTGGCCTAGGAAGCGGAAAGGTACTCGTCTCCGAGGGTAGCGGAGCACAGGTAGCTAAGCTCGGATTGCGAGTGTCGATCTGTCGCGGCGCCGGTATTTTATACTCGCCCGGGTGGTACGCTAGGGAGGGGAGGCCGATTCCCGCGTGAGCCGCGCCGCCGGCGGAGCGGAGCGGGATCGGCGCGGCGGCAAGCGCGCTCGCGCTCGGCGGCGCTCGGCTCCCCTCGGTGTCTGTCGGAGACCCGGGACGATGTCGGTGCGGCGGAGCGCCGCGCACACGATCGCGGCTCCTTCGTTCAAAAAATAAGGTGGGCGCACCGCGCCCTTTCCTCGCCCGACGGAGATCGTCAGGCGGCATCCGGCAGCTCCTCGCCGGGAACGATGCATGTGTGGGGGTGCATCGTTACATCACCCCCCCCTTAGTATGCCTGAACTTTGAGGCATGTGTTGATGGCCGGTCGGGGTAGTCGGCTGACCTTGGCTGGACCTACCCCGTGGTGCCCTGGGATTTCTCCTTAATCCATCGGACTGACCCATCTCCATTGAATCGGATGTGCCAGCGCCTGTTCCCGAGTCGGGCTTTGTATTCGCGGGAGACGTGGCGTGCGAAATGTGGCACGTCCACGGTAATCCCGGGCGCGACGATGATCGGTATCGGCGGCGGTGGCAGCGGGCCCATCACTCGGGCCGGGTTGAGAGCTGGTCGTGGCCTTAGCGGTGCCGTATTTCGCGGTTGCAGTCGCCGGGGTAGCGGTGGCGGCGGCGTGGTCAGCCACGCTTGCTTCGCTCGGTTGGCTGCGTCGGACCTCTGCACGATGGTGCCGATGCGTGGCCACGTCCGTGGAGGTGCGGGTCTCTCCGGCGTTGGTGGCGGCGTGGGCTCGGGATCGCCGCGGTATAGGGTGGCCCACCCGTGCCCGATCCCGGGGTTGGCGGGATCGTACGGCTCGGGGTCCTCTCCCAGGATTTCCTCGATCTCTCGCAGTATATTGCGCTCCGTAGCTTGCTCCGTCGCTGTGTCTTCCGTCATGGTGACAGTCGATCTGACGGATCGGTGGCCGCGTTGTTCGCTCGCTTCCTATCGTCGCCAGGTTTCCTGGCTTATCCGGGGGGGAAGGTCGTACCATCTTTATTTTGTTCGGCGTGACAATAATATTCCACGGTGATCTTACCCGTTGACAATAATATTCACGGTCCCTGACAATAATATTTTTGTCGGCGCTAACAGTTTCCGCGCGCGTCGTCGGCGTGGATTCGTAATGTACGGTCGCGGCGGCGGTTTCGTCGGCGGGCTCCCCTTCCAGGTCGGGATCGTGTACGACGGGTGTCGTATCGGTGGGCGCGCGTTTGAGATCCTGTACATGCACGTGACGGTACCATTTTCCCTGGCGGCTACGGAGGTCGACTATTACTGGCGAGATGATGCGACGAACTTCGAGTGGACCGATAAATTTTGGAGCGAGCTTCGCGTTGAATGCGGCTTCTTTGTTAGACAGGGGTCGGTCGCGCTTCCACACCCACTCCCCGATTCGCGGTCGCCAGTCCCGGCGGCGGAGATTGTAATGTTTTTCCTGGCGTTGGAAGGCGCGGGCTAATTGAACGCGCACGAGCTCGTACGCCTCGTTCAAACGACGGTGCACCGGTGTGGCCGGACCGGCCGCGGACGGTAGGCCATTTTCCCCGGGGCGGCGTAATTCGCGGCCGTGATTTAAAAACGCGGGTGTGTAACCGGTCGCGTCGTGCGTTGCGGTGTTATATGCGAACTGGAGTTCTGGCAGGTGCGCGTCCCACGTTTTATGTTTCTTGGCGTACTGCGCTATCATTGTTTTAATGACGCGATTAGTTCTTTCTACGGGGTTGCAGTGGGGTGCGTATGCCGGCGTGAAACGTTGTCGGATACCGCACCCGTTTAGTAGTTGCGCGAGTTGTTTTGACTTTAGTTGCGTACCATTGTCCGAAAGAACCTCCTCCGGACAGCCGTGTCGGAGGATGATGGTTTCGGTAATATGCTTTACGATCGCGGGCGCGGTGGCGCGTCGTAGCGGGCGGAGCTCGACCCATTTCGTAAAACGGTCTTGCATATTGAGCAACCATATGTGCCCGGCGGCGGATCGTGGCAACGGACCGACGAGGTCGATGGTGACCTGTTGCCATGGTCGTTCGAGGGCGGTCGGGTACAGCTGGCCGGCTGGTTTTTCCTGCGCCACCTTATGTGCGAGACAGGTCGCGCATTCGCGGACGTACCGTGCGATATCGCGGAACATGCCGGGCCAGTAAAATCGTTGCGCGATCCGCGCGATTGTTTTGGCGATCCCCAAGTGGCCGGCGGTCGGGGCGTCGTGGTACCGCGCGAGAATCTCGGGGCGTTGATCCTTCGGCACGCACTCTTTCCACTGTTCGTCTGCCGGTGTATCTTTAAAATCGAGACTGTGGAGCACGTGCTTCCACAGTCGGCCCTGGTCTATTCGGAAATCGGGCGCCTCGTGGGGCGCAGTTTCGGCTGCATGCCACATGCGCGTATACCATGGGCACTTCGGGGCGGTGACGCTGAGGAGCTCGGATTGCCTCGACAGCGCGTCCGCCACCTTGTTCAGTGTCCCTTTGCGGTATTTAACGTCGAAGTCGTACTGCTGCAATTCAAAGGACCAACGTCCCAATCGGCCGGACGGCGACTCTAGTTTCTGTAGCCACTTTAACGATTGGTGATCCGTGATCACCGTGAACCGGTACCCCTCGAGGTAATCGCGCATCCGCCTAATTCCCCATACGACTGCCAGACACTCCAGTTCGGTAGCGCTATAGTTTCGCTCGGCGTGATTCAATGTGCGGCTAGCGTACGCGATGACACGCTCGCCCTCCGGAAAGTACTGCGTGAGTACGGCTCCCAGACCCGTGGTGCTGGCGTCCGTCTGGAGGTGAAATTGCCGCGTAAAGTCCGGACAGGCAAGGACCGGCGCGGTGGTCAGCGTACGTTTGAGTGTGTCGAACGCGTTTTGCTCGGCCTCCCCCCAGGCCCATCGGGCCTGCTTGCGTGTCAGCGCGGTGAGCGGCGCGGCGAGGGTGGCGAAGTCTTTGATGAACCGGCGGTACCAGCTCGCGAGCCCTAAAAATTGTCGGATGTGTCGTACGCTCTGGGGCACGGGCCAGTTCGCGACGGCGCTAACCTTGTCTGGGTCGGTGCGGATGCCGTCGCGGTCGACGATGTGGCCGAGATACTTTATACGGTCGGTACAGAAACGGCATTTTTCCGGGTTAATCCTTAGCTTCGCGGCTCGGAGTCGGCGGAAAACTTCGCGCATAACGCGTAGGTGCTCCTCGAACGTTTCAGTGGCGATCACGATGTCGTCCAAGTATACGAACACGTGCGGCCATAATTCGGGGCCGAGGATTGAGTCGAGCAGGCGCTGAAAAGTCGCCGGGGCCGAATGCAAGCCGAATGGCATAACCCGGAATTGCATCAGCCCTTTGCCGGGGACTGTAAATGCGGTTACGGGTCGGCTCTCCGGCGCGAGGGGCACCTGCCAGTACCCGTTTTTTAGATCGAGGGTTGACAAGTACCGAGCCCCCCGTAATCTATCTAGCGTCGCGGTGATTTGCGGTAGTGGATACGCGTCTTTTTCGGTAAGCTCGTTAACCCAGCGGAAATCAATGCAAAAACGCGGTTTGCCGTCTTTCTTTCGTACGATCACGATCGGCGAGCTCCAGGCGCTGTGCGACGGCTCGATGATGCCGTCCTGCAGCATTTTTTCGACTTCTGCGTCTATGATCGCCTGCATCGCAGGGTTCCGCGGTCGATACCTCTGCTTAACCGGGCGGTCGGTTTTTACGCGGATTATGTGTTCCCCGCGGTCCGTGGGGCCCTGCACCCCTTCGAACTGCGCGAGTTCGTCTGCCAGAAAACGGCGGAGGCGGTTCTCCTCGGTCGCCGCGTCCTTCTCGTGAATGCCCCCGACGGTGGCTGCTATCGTGTCGGCGCTGGGCGGCGGCGGGGGCGGGATGGCGAAATCCATTTTGCCCCACAGGTCTACGCCTATCAACATGTCGCAGTCCAGCTTGGGCATGATTTGGAACCGGTGCCAAAACATGCGTCCTTGTACGGTCACGGGGAACGTAATTAAACTCGGGATGTCCGCGCGCGTCCCATCGGCGAGATACACCCGCCCGGTAATTGTCGTGATTGTGAAGTTTGCCGCCAACGTTTCCGCGGTGCTCGCGTTCACGAAGGAGGCTTCGGACCCGGTGTCTAAGAGAGCGTCGAACGTTTGGTCCGCTACGCGGACGCTCAGGTGCGGACGCGGTTTGTACGTTATGCGGAGGACCGGGGGGCGGCCGCCTCTTCCCCGGCCCGCGTGGCATTTCCCGCCGGCGGGTGACAATCACGCGTAAACACGCCGTCCCGCCCACATTGTGAGCAAAACCGTTTGGGTGGCCGGCGGCAATCAAAACGGGTGTGCCCGCGCTGTTTACAGCGCCAGCAACACTCGTGTCGGTCGTATGCGGTAGCGGCGAGCGCGGGTTGCGGGGCGACAGGCTGTCGCGCGCGAGTCCGCTCTTCGATGCGCTCGAACTCTTCCGCCTGGCGCAGGATCTCGCGCGTCCGGGTGACGGAATCGCGTCGGATGTAGAGCTGGTACCGCGGATGCATATTATCGTAGAGCGCGTCGAGCCGGTCTTCCTCTGTGAACCCGGTCGCTCGGCGCATCATGGTGAGCATTTCGGTGGCAAATTTGCGGTACGGTTCGTCTGGTCGCTGCATTCGCGTCTGTATTTCGCGAATGAGTTGAGCGCGGTATCGTCGCGGGAGGTAATACTCGCGGAAATCGGCGTGGAAGTCCTCCCAGCCCTGCCATGTGTGCCGGTTATTTCGGTACCAAAGAAGCGCGTCGCCCTTAAGTAACTCCGGAAGCCCCGCCAGTATTTGCGCGCCGGAAATCTGGTACGCGTCTTTAAGTTCCTCTAGCCGCTCGAGAAACGCGACGGGATCTTTGCCATCAAAATGGCACCCCCATTTTCTTATTTGATCCACGACTTGACCGGGGAATCCGGCCGGGCGATCGCTTGCCGCCGGAAAAAAAACTTCGTACGGGGTTGCCGGAGCCGACGGCGGGCCGGTCGTTGTCGGCGCGAGGAGCGATCCCGGCGGCTGTATGACGATCGGAGGCACCGTTTTCGTCTCGTTGCCCCCCGCGGCGTCGGTTCGCGTCATCTCGGGATGGTCGGTCGCATGGGCACTCAGGCGTTGCCGTAGCTCGTCCATCGTGCCGTCGGCGTCGAGTTCGCGTCGCGTGAGTTCTTCGATTAGCTCGTTTTTCGGTAGTTTATATATCCACGCTTTGGCCATTGCGTATCCTGGTCTTCTGTCTCTCGGAACGATCAAAACGGTCCCTGTTCGGGCGCCATGTAACGGCCTGCCTTTTGGCTGTTTTTATCGAACGCGGACTAGCTCGCCGGACCAGGAGTTCGATGGTAGGCCCAGAGACAGAAGGCAGTTTTGATACGAAACGTGGTTTATTACAGTGGTTCAATTACAGAGTACGGAAACGCATTCGGTTTATGCGGCGGACGCGGGCGGATTATATGCTATAAGACAGCCGCGATAAGTACAACGCATTCGGTGTATGCGGCGGACGCGGGCGGATTATATGCTATAAGACAGCCGCGATAAGTACAACGCATTCGGTGTATGCGGCGGACGCGAGCGGATTATATTCTATAAGACGGTCGCGATAATTACAAATTTCGGGAGCGCATCTGATTTATGCGGCGGACGCGGGCGGATTGTATTCTATAAGACGGTCGCGATAGTTACAAATGTCGGGAGCGCATTCGGTTTATGCGGCGGACGCGGGCGGATTATATTCTATAAGACGGTCGCGATAATTACAAATGTCGGGAACGCATTCGGTTTATGCGGCGGACGCGGGCGGATTATATTCTATAAGACGGTCGCGATAATTACAAATGTCGGGAACGCATTCGGTTTATGCGGCAAACGCGAATCAGGTGGTCCGCACCGGCGCGATGCGGTACGCGTGCGAACGGGCCTTGAGGCCGGCCAATGGCTGGTCGGCCCGCGGCGCGAGAATCGCGGCGCGGGCGCGTGTGTGCTATCCGGCGCGGTTTCTTTTCTCGCGATATGATCCGGTATTAATTATGCGGCGCGGAGATAATGGAAACGAACGGCCAGGGGCTAGGCTGGTCGATCGGTTGACGAGGAGGTCCGACTGTTCCGGCGGCAAGAACTCTTGTCGAGAGGCCGAGCACGCTCGACCCCTGGTTACCGTGGCAGACGGGGTGTCCCGGGTAGGAAGGCGGTCAGCGCTCGAGAACTCTCGAGCGAGGCACAGAACGCTGTACCCCGTTTCGTGAGCTGGCCTAGGAAGCGGAAAGGTACTCGTCTCCGAGGGTAGCGGAGCACAGGTAGCTAAGCTCGGATTGCGAGTGTCGATCTGTCGCGGCGCCGGTATTTTATACTCGCCCGGGTGGTACGCTAGGGAGGGGAGGCCGATTCCCGCGTGAGCCGCGCCGCCGGCGGAGCGGAGCGGGATCGGCGCGGCGGCAAGCGCGCTCGCGCTCGGCGGCGCTCGGCTCCCCTCGGTGTCTGTCGGAGACCCGGGACGATGTCGGTGCGGCGGAGCGCCGCGCACACGATCGCGGCTCCTTCGTTCAAAAAATAAGGTGGGCGCACCGCGCCCTTTCCTCGCCCGACGGAGATCGTCAGGCGGCATCCGGCAGCTCCTCGCCGGGAACGATGCATGTGTGGGGGTGCATCGTTACAACTATTTGTTATATAGTCAAAGATTATTGCCCGCTGAAAATGACGGTTTTTGTTAAATTACGTCTTATTAAGTTTTTTTTCTCGCTAATGGCAATTACTTTACCTTCGTAAAACAATTTAATTTCACATTTTAAATTAAACTACGATAAATTAATAATTTACCCCAAAAATGTTAAAAAAATCTTGCTCTTTTTTTACTTTTTTATATTTGGTTGATTTGCAACCGTAAATAAAACAATAAACAATCATTGTTATACGATATAGAATATGAAACCCGATAACGCAAGTCTAGCTGTCACGCGTGAGCTCACAGTTCATTGAAGTACCGGGAGTCGCCACTTGTGCGATGGGGGCGCGTGTGATGTTTTTCACATCAAAAACAGCCAACTGGCAATCCATGGTTATATAGTGTTATATAGTCAAAGGTTCCTACCTACCGATATGGGCCTAAGCAGAATGGCTGTCTTGGCAGTGTTTTATGCCTTAAACTGTACAGTATTGTGCGTTAAGGCCTAAGCAGAATGGCTGTCTTATAACCTTAAGGCAGTGTTTTATACCTTAAGTCTTTTGTTTTATGTAACGCACAATACTGTGTTAATGTTTTCTGTCTTGTATAGTTATACGTCGCGTATACTACACAAGACAGGAAACATTAATACAGTATTGTGCGTTACATAAGACAAAGACTTAAGGCATAAAACACTGCCTTAAGGTTATAAGACAGCCATTCTGCTTAAGCCCTTACATAAAACAAAGACTTAAGGCATAAAACACTGCCAAGACAGCCATTCTGTTTAGGCCCTAACGGTCGGTTCGATAAGCTAGAGTCCCTTTATAAGAGTCTGGACAGACTGGTCCTTATTTTCATTGGACGTGCAACACCATGGCGGAACCAATCACGAGCGGTAAAATAACGAGCCTTAGGAGCCTCTCTCAGGGTGCGTATTATGGAACTTTTCGAAATGGATTCCGATCGGAATTGTTATTTCCTACATTTCTATTGTATTTTTAGGAAAAACTGTCATGCATTTATCTATATATACATCTCGTAATTTTTTCTATCAATAAATTGTTGTATACTATTATAATTTATTTTATTAAAATATTTTTTTCAGGTATTTTAAAGTTTTGGTTATCTTATCTCTATCAAGTGAAAATAAAAATATAGACAAACTCACACTTTCTCACAGCCTCTGTAGAATTCTCTCACGATATCACAACAATACAACGATTACGTGTAGTCATCGACGCCATAGTATTTTTCTTCCATCTAGGGCGTCTAGAATAGAGTCCCTAAATACGTGACATTCACGCCATGTTGTTGCACTCCCAAAGTCTGTCCAGACTCTTATAAAGGGACTCTACGATAAGCGTCGAAGCAGCGCCGACACCGTTAACGACACCGACGACGAACGAAATAAGGCCCCTGGGCATGCCCTAGCAGCGCATCCCCTCCATATGCTGCCAACGCACACCAAAGCGAAGGCACATCCGTGTGCTGTCGAGCGTCCCAAATGTTTCCGAGTTTAATCGAACGCGGACAATACATATACCAGGTGTATACCTATGAAATGCGGATTTTTTTAAGGAAAAATACATGTTAATTTGAAGTGAATGGTTATAAAGTTATTTATTGGAAGTATATGCGCCATTCGACGCTACAACCTTTCCCCATCTTTCTGGCAAAAGATGGATTCCGCGACGATAGAAACTTTCATCTTTCGAAGCAAACCATGAATCGACCCATTTTTTCACTTCTTCGAAATTAGCGAAGTGCTGCTCAGCTAATCCGTGCGCCATCGACCAGAACAAGTGATAGTCCGAAGGAGCAGTGTCCGGCGAATACGGCGGGTGAGGTAGCACATCCCAATTCAATTCTTTTAAAGTTTCCTTGACAACATTTGAGGTGTGGGCCGGCGCAATGTCATGTAGCAAAATCACTTTTCCATGTCTTTGGGCCCATTTCGGACGTTTTGTGATCAATGCATGGTTCAAATTGATCATTTGTTGGTAGCGAGCAACATTAACCGTTTCACCATATTTGAGAAGTTTCTTTTCGGTGGTTTTCCCTTAGTCTTGTCTTTCACATCAAACTCACCAGTTTTGAATCGATTGAACCAACGTTCACAAGTGTTTTGAGATGCAGTTCGCCGTAAGTTTCTACAAGTATTCGATAAGTTTGAGCAGCAGTTTTCTTCAAAATGAAGTAATGAATCAAAACCTCCCGCAAATGGTCTTTTTTTGGTACGAAATCCGACATTTTCAAAGCAGAAAAAGATTAGGATATTTACACTCTCACAATTTTCCACATGTATGGTTTTGTAGATTAGGAATAGCCAAACAAAATACTGTATATGTCAAATCATCACGCGTAAGAACGTATGTGTGGTATATATATATATATATATATATATATATAAAGAATATGGTTATATATAATTATATAATATATAAGTACGGAAATTTTGCTTTTTATATATAATATTTTAAGGGCCATTTTTTTGGGCGTTTCTCTTTTATTAGGACTCATAGAAAATAAGCTTTTGTAGAAATTACCTCTTCGAAAAGTTTGTTTTTATTTTATGCTACATTTTTTGATATTTAACTATTGACATTTTTTTGTGTGTTATTTTAAATTTATATTTTAAAACTCTTTAGTTTTGCCATGAAATTTAAACAATGTTCACAAATATGTAGAAGATGAATTATCAAGAAAATTTTTTCTTGAATGGGCTTATTTAAAGTAGATTCTGTTTCTTATTTTGTTATATATTATTAAGATAAAGAAATCAAAATAAGAGATTAAAAAATTAATTTATTCATTCAGTCTCTCTTTCTCTCTCTCTCCCATACATAGATACGAATGACGCCACTAAAGAAACTGAAGAGGTGCCTCGAAGAAGCAGCAAAGTTATGATAGCGGAAACTTCTACAAATATAGTTCCACGACCTGTCACTGAAACATTAAAAAAAAGCCTATTGAAATCTACGAGCAGCAACAGCAGTAGCTGTGTGGATAAACCAGTAGTGCTCGATGTTAAAGCTATCGAAGTTAGGTCACCGTCACCTATACCCGAGGATCTCGTAGAAGAAGAAATTAACAAGCAATCAACATTATCAGCATCAATGTCCGATCAAGAGAAAAATTTTGAAAAAAAGGAAAACGCGCAAGAGCAACAGCGAGAAAAAGATGGAGAAGTAAGCGAAAAAGAGATGTTAGAAGAGCAAAAAGAAGAAGAGAGGGTAAAGGATAAAAAGAAGTGTCAGCAATCGGAAAATGCAGAGGGGAATAACAGTGATAACACTGAGCAGGAGATCTCGAAAAACAATAAGGAAATCGATGCAGGAAAATGTACTGAATCCGAAGTGAAAGAACAAAAACTTGAAGTAGTACCAATTCAATCTACAAAATTGCGGGGAAAGTCAAAAGCAACCGGGCAAATAGTGGGGGGTTGGATTTAATTTAATTTGGCTATTATTTATATGCACTATGTTTATTTAAATGTTTAAATTTAAATATCTTATTAAACCTAAGTATTCAGCTTCGTTAGAATTCCATATTTATTTAAACATTTGTTAATAATATAATGTAATAGCGCTAATAATGCATTGAGCTCTAGTTGCGTTAAAATATTTATCTGGGGAGTCCTCAGTTGCTTAAAACAGTTAGAGGAAAGTATTTTATGACGGCCCGTGAAACCTTGGCATAATTCATAGCACATATCACGAGGCGGACTTTCCTCATGTGTGACGCAAACGTAATTTCTAAGTACTTTACATGACAAGCAATATTCAATATCGGTACTCAGAATACGTTATCAATTTTCTGCGTATCGCATTGTCAAATCAATTTCTAAGTACACTGCCATCTATAATTCGGTTACATCAATCTCGATAATTTTATAAATATTTTTATTGACTGTACGTTTTAATTGTCTACTATTATAACATGAAATAGTATTTGATTTAACTTTATTAAACTTACTCTTAAGCTAATTTAACTTAAAAAGGAATAAAGTTGGTTTCAAATTACAAAATTTTGTTAATGAAATTAAATTACATTGGAAATTCTATTGAGAATTTACTATACCGTGTTCGTAAATGAGATAAGCAGATGACGCATGACTCATACTCGCGGACGTAACTTGCCGTTGGCTTTTCCTGTTCATTCTTATACATATATCTCCAATGTCACGTATAAGCGATAAGTGGACGGTTTTTAATCTCGATGATTCTTATCAGTGATGCGTTGTGCACGTCGTCGCGAACAAATGTCTTATTTAGTCTATTTAGATAACAAATGTAACATACATGATGTAATAAATTAAATTATATATCTAAAATAACTTTACAGTCAATATTCTTCAGATGCATTCTTCAATGTATACACTTGCCGCAGATTATTGCTAAAAAGGTTCTGAAACAGAAGAATAGCAAATGAGAATGGCAAAGTTAGTAATAGGATAAAAACCGTGTTTAATCTATTTAATCTGTTTAATCTATTATATATATATATATATATATATATATATATAATTTCGTGTTGTTACACAAAGCATTATTATTAAATATAAATTAATTTCTTTAGAATGTTAAAAGCGTTTTCATGGTATTATACATTCCTCTCTTTTAAGGAAACGTCGCTTTTCTAAATAGACTTTCTCTGCGTCACATTATAGTGAAGTTAAATAGGTAATTATGAAAGAGAGTTCTCACCAATTTGGCTGAAACTTTACAGTTTTGTGTATTTTGGTGCGTAAAACATGAATCTATAAGTTAAAATTGTCGCTCTCAATTAGGAAAAAAGTTATTAAGTACTAAAGTTGACATTTGTGTGGTTAGGATGTTTGTCATTTATTATACTTTGTATTTATAGACTTTTCAATATGCCAATTATTTTCAGCTTTAAAAAAAGCATAATAACACTATTTTTATTATCTTTTTTAACCATTTAATTCAATATATTATAGCATATTTGGTACAACAAAAACAAAACTGCACATTTTCCAAAGAAAATAATAATTTATGTCTTTTGTTAAAGCAGAGAATAGTTGGACCAACTATTCTCTGCTTTAACAAAAAACATAAATTATAAAAAAATAATAGAAATAGAGTTATTATGCTTTTTTAAAAGCAAAAAATAATTGGCATATTAAAAAATCTAGAATACAAAGTATAATAAATGACAGACATCCTAACCATGCAACTGTCAACTTTAGTACTTAATAACTTTTTTCCTAATTGAGAGCTACAATTTTATCGGTGAGGAAGCCCTTCTCCTTCATAATTACCGTTAAATGGCGTAAGGAATTTTCTGGTTATGATTAATACAAACATTAATGTTATTAATTCAAAAGTGCACCTTCGTTTTTGCCCATTCGCTCCATTTTCTGTTATTCCGTTAGAAATAGCCTGCTTTTTCTTTCTGTTGACACTTTTATCTTCCTGTAATATATTACATTTAGCGTATTATATCCAAAAAGATTAGCCAATTAACTACCCATATATAAAAAGCTATCATTTATTCTACTAGTTTTAGAGAGGGACTAGACTATAGACACTACAGACGCGCGCTTCGCGCGCGCTATTTAGCTTTAACATTACACACAACTGTCAAAATATACGATGATAGCTGCTCATGAAGTAAGCACAATGAGAGAACCAATCGGCATCGCGGAAAAGAGGTATAGAGAGATGGAATGGAACTACGAAAACCGATTTCGTGAAATTTTGTATAGTTTCTGTAGATGTTAGTACTAATAATTAAATTTATGTCTGAGGAATATTAAACTTGTACTTACATCTTGAAGTTCACCAATCAAATACTTTTTGAGCATCTTCTTTGCATCTGAAGAATGTCCGAAATCATCAAATCCACTCGTTGCATCTTTTCCCGCGTATTCCTCAAGTAATTCTGGACCACCGGGATGCTGTAATTAATATTATTTTCTATATTTTGTTTATTAAATTACTTTTATCATTATTTCAGAAATTATTATTAACAGAATATTATTATAACAGAAATTATTATTAATAGCTATAAGTTAGCCTCGCATGTAACTGAGTTATATAATAACACATAATAGCAACAATAGTGTAATACAATAGTAAGTGCATAATGATATAATAAATACAAGTTAAGATATTAATAAAAATATGGAAAAATAATAAAAATTACGGTAATGTATTGTATATCTTTTATTGCAAATTATCAAATTTGTTTTAATAATATTTATTAAAATATAAATTAAAATAGCTTTTTTTAATAAGGGAATAGATAAAAATAGATTTAATATTATACGTAGACGTTGTAATAATCAACTTTATTTTATTTTTTGAAAAGAGCACTCCATTGTTTTATTATGTTTTAATAATACGTAAGATTGTTAAAAGTAAAAAACTTATAGGTATAGAAGATATAAGATAAAAACTATTATTTCCTAATTTTAACTAATCTTTCAAATTTCAAAAAATAAATTTTTTCAAACTCTCACACACAGATAATTTTTTTTATACTTTTAACTTATTTTTGCAGAAGAGAGAATTATCTTCTTTTCTTGATTATACGACAATTTCGATCACATTTTGTAATTTGTATTGCTGGAAAGTTGAAGTGTTATAAATCGCAAAAATCACATTGTTATTATCAATCACAGATGAAAATAAGTACGAATTACTGCTGACTGTGTCTTCAGAAATAAAATTTATTTGAATTTTTATAACATGCAACATATTATTATATATTACATTAATTTTATAACAAGTAATATATTATTATATATTACAATAATTATATTTGTATACATATATGTATGTGTGTATATATAAATAATTTACAAAATGTCTCATATTTTATTTCAACATACTTTCACGTAAAATATAAAATATCATTTAAAATATTTATTTTTTTATTTTACTTAATACTTTTGCCCATAGAATAATGAGATAATCCGATTTATATAAAAAAAATACATAATTACATTTAAAACAAAATATGTAATTTGTAATATATAATTTTATTAACGCGTAGGTACCTGTTGCATATAATCCGTTACGTCGTAAACATTGTCGTAGATCACGATCCAGGTTTTTGTTCCATTCTTGCCGTTGCATTTTGCGACATCCGCGAGCGAATAGCGAATCACTGAATCGGACATTCTTTGGCTGAATCTCGCGAGAAAAAGAGAAATAATCTATTCGCGTCCGCAATATAAGTAACACGTGCCGATGTTGCGGAGACCGACGGTGCTCCCGGAAAATACGAACGATAAGCATATCGCGATTTAGAGAGACACGAATTGTATCTATAGATAATTGTAAACCTATTGCTATCTCAGTTCAATGCTTTATCATGCAACCAATGCAAATTATACGTAACATCATATTAAAGAATAATTTCTGAGGATAAAAGGATAAAATTTTTTCATAACGTGTTTGAACATTATTTTGCTGTCATAATTATTGCTAAGACAAGAGAGAGTGAGGAGTTGAGCAGAGGAAGATAGAGAAAGATAGAGAATAGAGAAGAAACGGGAAATAAGGCGAGAAATTAAATAAAAATGAAAAAATTAGTTACATGAATACCTAGGAAATCTAGAATGAGGAATTTTAAATAGTTCAGTAAATAGAGATCTAAAAAAGGAATGCATACATGCATAAATGGAGAATAAAACACACAATTGATTATGTAATAAGAGAGGAAAGGACAAAGGAAAAAATAGAGAGATTGAAAGAATTAGGAATAAATAGATTAGAAATATTTTCCGGTGATGGTCTAAGTAAAAGAACAGAAGAGAAAGAAAAGAGGAAAAACCAGAAAGGATAAAAAAGAGATTATTGGAAGAGAAATTATCAAGAGAGATATCGAAAGAAAATAAAAAAAAAGATGGTGCAGGAAAGAGTGAAAGAATCGAAAGCTGAGAGTGATAAAGGAAATATTAGAAAGAAACGATGGACACAAAAAATAGAAGAAAAGGAGAAAAAGAGATTAGAATTAGAATAAAGAATGCGAAAAAGATGAACAGAAAAATAGGAAATGTTTACATTGTCTGTAAGTAGACATATATATTATTATATTTATGTATAATATAAACGTTGAAATAACTAACTCTAATATAAAATGCGGAAGACAATATCATAAATGCGAATAAAGCTAAACAATGAAAGATAATTGTTGTCATGTGATATGGCACGTAATGCATTTGATTGATTATAGATAATTGTAAAAAACCTTTATCATAAAAGAAAATGACAATATAAAATAATATCTACAAATTTTTACAATTGAAAAACACATTCAGTGTAAACTAGCAATTTAATCATTATAGTTTTCTTTGAGACTTATTTCCATATAATAGAAAGTAGGAGAATACAACGCAGTAGATAATAGTGCGCACCTCAAGTTTGAGACTGTGACGATAGCTGACGACACGTAAGTGACAAAATTTCAAAGTTTATACGTCAATTCTGGATAATATAGGGGAGGCTGGGACTGTACGTGTCCACACTTTACGCTTTTTTCAAGTTTACTAAAAAACTAATAAAGATATTTGGCTAAAATTTTAATGGTATAATCTTTCAACCTTGCTATTAAAAAAAAAAACATAATTAGAATTGTTGATCTTTTAACATTTTAAAAAGGCGAATTTTTTAAGTAGACAAGTCAAGCGTAGACAGATAGCTCTATATGCGGAGCTATCTGTCCACATTCGAGGAGCTATCCACATAATAAAAAACACATTAATATATTAATTTCTATACTTGTTTATAATATTATTTATTACTAGAATTTTCGCCTGCGCTTTGCGCGGGCTCAAAATCTATTCCCCTCTCCCCAAACTCACCCATTAATTAAAAGCACCAATAGAAACCTCCAATTTTCAACCCCATAGTAGCCATCCCCATAAAATTAGTAATCTTTTGGTACCAGTTTCATCAAGATCATCAACAAAAAATTAGAAAAATTTTGGCACTCGTTTCAAGAAAATTGATCCATTAATAAAAAATAAAACTTATCCTTCAAAAATTAAAAGACTTTTGGCACTGTTTTCAAGAAAATCGGTCAATTAATACTTATAATAACGACACAAAAGTGTCAGCGATTTGATTAGTCTTGGAACAAAGTAATTTCTTTTATTTTAATAGTGTCGTTTATGAAATGCAGAATCTGGCTGCGCTGTCTCGCTGAAATGGGCGTTGCAGCGCCTTTAATCTTGTCGTAAAAACACTTATGTTGGAACAATTTGATTAGAATCTGCCATGCAACTGACACTGGAAAATGAGTCTGGCATCCTCCCAAAGTCGTTGTAAAAAGTCGATTTGTAGAATCATTTGATCAGAGCTGTAACTTGTCAAGATGGTAGTTTAAATATATAAAATTATAAAAAAATAAGTCTGGCTACTTGTACTGGCTGGAAAATTGGTCTGGTACCCCTTTTATAGTCGTCTGCACGAGCGCGCCGGTAGCTCGTTGCCCGCCGTATCTCTAAATATTATTAACGCATTACTCATTAAAAAAGATTTTACTTGTCCAAGGGAAAAACGTAAACGATTTCGTGCTTATTAGTAGTGGAATGATGTGTAATTAATTATGTAATAATCAGAAATAAAGTAATTTATAAAAAAAACTATTTTAAAGTAGACAACATTATGCAACGCTTATAAAAAATCAATTAATTTTATTTATTTATTTATTTATTTATTTATCTGAATAATCTGTAATCAAACTTTTAATTTCTGATGAACTTTAATTTTTATTATCGGGGAGCTCGGTATTGTCGGTATCGTCATTGGATTCTTCTTCGATTTCCTTTAATTGAGTACGTTCATGATCTGAAAATAATTCAAAGTTGAATTTATTATTAAAATTGCACAATTTTAATAAGCTGCGATGAAAACAAAACTTTTACAAACTAAACTAATTAACTCGTTTTATTTGCAAAAAAATAATTATTATCTTAAAATCATATTTCTAAAGTCATGATTAGATTTATTAACAGTATTTAAACCAAAATTCTTTATATTTTTATAAACTAAAATATTATAATATTATAAATAAATAATAAGTTATTATAATGATAAGTATCTTGATTCATTTCAAATTATTTGTTGCATTATTATTATAACTTTATTATTAGTTTATTTATTCAAAATTAATTTTGCATTTATTTAAAATAAAATTAATTTATGAAATATACCTTCATTTTCTTCCTCATTCGATTCAAGTAATATATCGCTCACGAACAGGGGCAGTTTCACTCCTTCGAACCAAGTAAACTCGTACGTTTCATCAACTTCTTTCCCCGCTAATTTTTCCAAGCCCGTTCCCTTGGCAGTGGTTTCGCTAGATAGTAAATAGGGACAGTGGGAATCTCGTTAATCCATTCATGCGCGTCACTAATTAGATGACGAGGCATTTGGCTATTTGCATCACGTCTTTCGGCGCGTCTTATTGCTTCGGGACAGTGCGGTTCCTGATAACAACGGGTCTCGGCTCGAGCGACCCTGCAGGTTAACTATTGGATCACTCATCTGCGCAACAGGTTACCCAATAACGAGGATACAAGATCCAGCATAACTTTCGTTCTTTATTACCTCCTATCTTATATTGACTAGGCCTATCTAGCACTCTTGGCAAGTCCTCCCGCAGGAGGAAAACCCATCTGACTGATCTGCCGCGGGATTCCTGCGTACGGGCTGGAAAAATTATTTAAGCAGAGTCCCCAACCTGAGGAAGCGGAATTTGGCCGACTTAGTGTTACCGTTACCGCGGGGAGCCACGTGGAGGCGTCCGCCCGTGCGCCGGGGCGGTTCGGTCGCACGGCTCTGCCGCCGTTCGGTGCCCATCCGAACGACTCGCATCACTGATGTTAACGGCAAAAGTGCCGACATAGCTTAAAATCGAGAGTGTAGATTGCTCCCAAATAAAAAATAAATAGATAAAATATTGGGTGGATCAGGTCCCAGACCATCGTTTATGTATAAAATTACATCAGTGAGCTAGTGCCAAGAGTTTTTAATCCGCAGCATCGCTGCTGTTAAGACGCAAAGGCGCATTATAATCCATAAACATATGAAAGAGTTCCACTGAGCTCCTGAGTGCTTGAAGTGTTAGCGTTCTCAGCGAGCCTCTGTCTTTAATTTGCAGTTTACGAAGGCAGGTAACAGTGTCTCTGGGCATTGCTCCTCTTGTCCCGATAACTATCGGGAGAATCGTACAATCTTTTGCCCCTAATTGAGCTTTAAGCGGGCCTATGAGGGACGCATATTAGCGAGCTTGTCCCTCCTACCTCTCTCTAGGAGATCACCATCTTCATGGCAGATTGTAACATCAGCCACGAAGACCCTTTCTCGATACTGTATGATCAGGTCTGGTTGGAGATTCCTCAAATGAGGGTCCTGCAGTCGAGCTTCTTTTGTTATTACCATTCCACGTTGCCCCAAAACGGGGCGTTCTATAAAGTCTTGAATGTCATTGTGGCGTTTAATACGACCAGACTTGGTGTACACGCACTGCCCCAGTATATAACCCAGAGTCTCAGGTTGAGCCTTGCACTTACGGCACATGACGCCGTTGTTCTTAGTGACTCTGTTTAACGACACCTTGTTCGCTGCGACATTGGCTCTTAACTTAAGAGCCGTGATATACCTGGAAGGTTTCAGCAGGTTAGGCCGGTATAGCCATTCGTTGCCTACTTTATCGTCTTTGTAGGCTGGCACACCCTTGCCTTGAAACGGTAACTCCGCCTACTTGTGCCATTCGTTCGCTTTGGCTTTACTTTTATAGCCGTCGATCTGTTTGGTCGACTCTAGGGACCAGCTTGGCCACGTGCGCCAAGCGCTTTAATTTGTTCTCCAGCCCTGACGCCACTACTAGGGCTTGGATCGCCGGATCGTTATTATTCACAAAGCGAAGCCAGCTTTTAACATTGCGGACGTTACAACAATTCCGAGCTTGGGAAAGCCCATGCCGCCATCGCGCTTAGACGCGTATAGCAGACCGTCTGCTGTAGACATTGGAAGGTGCAGATAGTCTTTCACCGCCGTCTTTAGTGTTTGGTCCAGTTCATTTAATTCTGTGGCACTTACAGTGACCGCGGTGAAGGCATACAAAAAGTGCGGCAAAACATACCGAGCCAAAATTCAACTTTCTGATGTGGTTTCAGAGGTAGCCTTTTAATTCTTAGGAGCGTGTCCTTTAACCGCGCAATTGCGCGCTTAATAACTACTCCTTCCTACGGAGTAACCTGTATGCCTAGGTACTGCATCGACTGAGCAGGGCCGCAGTAGGCGATCTTTTCGCCATTGCTGTTTATTTCCGGATTCACCATATACCAGCTATCTTTGGTGGCAACAATACCAAAGGCAACGCACTTTCCAATTGATAGTGCCATTCCCCATCTTGAGAGAAAGCCGACGAGCTCATCCATAAGCCGACTCGCTGCTTCTCTAGTGTTTGCAATGAGTATTATATCGTCGGCAAAAGCCAAGCACGATATATTCAGGCCGTCCTTAATTTGGAAGCTTTCCATTCTTTCAAGTCTGTCTATAATCAGATCCATGCAGACGTTGAAAATAAGCGGAGATAGAGGGTCTCCTTGCTTGACTCCTCTTCTCAACTCAATGTCAAACGTCTCGTCACGACATTTTATGGTCGTTTTGGCTTTTATACGAGTCCATTATCAATGCGACCACCTCCTCCGGCAGCCCTTTCCCAAGTAAAGCGTACTTAATAACAAGGTGCGGAAGGCTATCAAACGCCTTGGCTATGTCCACCTGAGTGGCTACGATTCCTTTGTCTTTCTTAGCTAATGCGAGAACTTCATTTAGCAAGTTGATGTTATTATAACATCCCATTTCCGGCACAAAGCCTTTTTGCCGTGCATTCAGGTGAACCACGTTTCTCAGACGCTGATCCATAATGCCCCAATATGATCTGATTGAGGAGATAGTAATCGGCCTGTAGTTAGCCGCTACTGAGGGATCCTTTCCCTCTTTGAGCAATAGCGTTGTTCTATTGCAGCGCCACGCGCTCGGTTGTTTCAATGCCAGCATGATTACATTAAAAATTGCGTGGAGGATATAGCCTCCCTTATTCCTCATCAGATCTCCCTTGCGGAGTCCGTCAGGCCCGGCTGCCACCCTCAGCCGTGTAGCCTTGAAACGCTTCAGAATCTCCGCCTTAGAGATAGGATGCAGAATCTCTGCTGGGTTATACGGCACCGTGGCTTCTCGCTCTTCCTGGCCAATATCACATCGACCCGGGCTTCCCCATAGCCCTTCGTAGAGCTCCTTAACGCTCCCGACTGTTGGACTCACCGATTCATCTGTGTCTAGCGTTTGGACATCCATACCTTTTCTTACCATTTTAGCGAGAAAAGCGGGATTGTTTCTATACAACTCTTGCGTACGGGCATAAGCTCAGGCTTTGCGTTCACTTCTTCCCGAGAGCCCTTTTCTCCGACTCCGGTGTCTTCGGGAATTACCGCCTGTTTTCTCAGACGCCGGAGCGCGGAACAAACCAATCCTCAGCTCATAAGCTACGTCTACCTCCTCTTGCGTTATTGCCTGACCTTCACTTTTTGCAGTCAGGAGCTGGATAATGTGCTGTTGTACTTTCAGCAATTCCTTGGGCTCATTACTCCTGAGCTCCTTAAGCACCGCCTCAATACAAGCTTGCCTCCAATACGCAGTTGACGCTGATTCGTCAAAGCTGTAGAAATCGCACGGTGTCTCCTCTGCATCTAGGAAAACGTCCTCGGTCTCCTCCGCCTCTACAAAGACATCGTCGACCTCCAGTGGTGCACCATTCACTTGCTAGTCCTCTTCGCCGAGGGGTTCTTGATTTGAAAGTGTACTCTCGAGGCGCTGCTCTCTCCATCTTTTTTAGCACGCCTCATTTCTCTTGTCCCTTATTTGTCTCAGGGTCTTCTCCGGCATAAACGGAACCATAGCCTTTTATCGCTATGTTCGTCTCATTCTTAAGCTCTATCTCGAGCTCGAGCCTCCTACTCACATCTTCGGCAGAGAAAACTCTACTTCTCTTTGGCTCCATTACCTTCGGAGCAGCTTGCTCCGTTCTCACTCGGTTTCTTGCAACCGGGTGTGCCAACCTCTAATGCTGTGACAGACCTCGTTGTGTAGTGAAAATTCTGTCACAGTCAGGGCAGACGAACCGGCCCTGCTCTACGGTTAATTCGCTGCTTATCACCTGCCCTGGCTGCTGGGCATTTTGGAAAGTGGCATGCGGCCGCACGATACGACGCAAATGACTTGCCACACCATTCGCATTTATACCTGATGCTCAGGTGAGGGTGCATTTCCTCTTTATGCCGGGCTTCATCTCTGACAGTGAGAACCATATACTCGCCCGCTCCAGCTGCGGCGCAATTCTCGCATTCCCTTCGATTGAAGGGGAGCGATAGTTCACAGACCTGTGTTTCTTGCCTTGGTTGTCTTCGAATAGCCCCCTGGCCGTGCTCCAGGGAAATGGGGCCGTGTTCCCCATCGTCCGAGGCTTCAATTTCATTTTTGCCAGCGCTTACCAGTAAGCCGACAGGGGTTGCTAGCCCACAACTAGCTGTGTTGCCCTGACGGGAATAAAACCCGCTGGCGCCGGTCGAGACCGGCCGAGAGCCCAGGGCATGCTCCCGAGTCGCCTGAACCCCGTTAGCTCCCCGGCAAGCCGGGTACCCAGCGGACACCATCGTGAAAGTGGGGCAGACTTGGGGCGCAGACAACGAGCTGCGCCCCCTTGTGAACGAGCAACTATGACTCTCACCAAACGCTCAAAGCGACAAGCCCCCGGAACGGCTCAGTGTCCACAAGGGCGGCGGCGTGTTGCTTGTCCTCAAAGCAAAAAGTCCCCGGGACCTAGGGTCACCAGGGGCTTAAACCTCTCCAAACTCCAAAATCCCTTAAAGCAAAAAGCCCCCGGGATCGGCCATTAGGACCGATCAACCAGGTGCCAATGCATATACCATGCACCACGGATCTCAAACCTCTCCAACTCCAAAAGCTCTTAAAGAAAAAAGCCCCCGGGATCGGCCGCTAGAGTCGATCAACCAGGAGCTAATGCTCATACCATGCACCAGATCTTGTTTGTCGCCAAAAGGATTGACCGATGGAGAGGTCTATGTACTGGAAGATGAAGAAAAGAAACAGAAAATTACAGCAGGAAAGGGAGAGCCCGCCTTAAAAGAGTCATAGTTACTCCCGCCGTTTACCCGCGCTTGCTTGAATTTCTTTACGTTGACATTCATCACTGGGCAAAAATCACATAATATACTTGCATAATGTTGACTATTTTAAATTTTAGTTTTATTTTTAAATTACTTTATTTCTGATTATTACATAATTAATGACACATCATTCCACTACTAATAAGCACGAAATCGTTTACGTTTTTCCTTTTGGACAAGTAAAATCTTTTTCAATGAGTAATGCGTTAATAATATTTAGAGATACGGCGGGCAACGAGCTACCGGCGCGCTCGTGCAGACGACTTTAAAGGGGGTGCCAGACCAATTTTCCAGCCAGTACAAGTAGCCAGACTTATTTTTTTATAATTTTATATATTTAAACTACCATCTTGACAAGTTTCAGCTCTAATCAAATGATTCTACAAATCGACTTTTTACAACGATTTTGGGAGGATGCCAGACTCATTTTCCAGTGTCAGTTGCATGCCAGATTCTTTTAAAACATTGCTTTATACAAAAAACAATAAATATATAAAAGCTCAGCACTAATCAAATTGTTCCAACATAAGGTAAAAGTACCAATACCCGGACATGTACCTATATATCCGGACACCTTTATTATTTATAAGTATAACGCGAATTAAAATCAAAGATAAAAGTATTTTTTTGTAGTTTAAAACTTCAATTATAATATCCAAACGTTTATTTTCATAAATTTATATTTTTTTAAAGGTATCCAGACACAGATACGTGTCCAGGTATTGGTACATTTTCTATGCTAAAGTGTCCGGGTATTGGTATCTTTACCTTAAGTGTTTTTACGACAAGATCAAAGGCGCCGCAACGCCCATTCCAGCGAGACAGCGCAGCCAGACTCTACATTTCATCAACGACACTATTAAAACAAGAGAAATTACTTTGTTCCAAGACTAATCAAATCGCTGACACTTTTGTGTCGTTACCTCACGGGCTAGTCCGTCGGCGAGACCGCACGTTAAGTAAGATCCGCGATAGCCTCCCCGAATCGGGAAAATCTATTACGCAGCGACGATCCTTGGTACGAGGTGATGGCGAGGAATCCGAGGAAAAGGCATCGCATCGGTAAGGTTGCCCGCAAGTAATACCGATATGTAAGCCACGACGCCGCCCTCCGGTACGCGCTCTCGCTCGGGAACACGTTGTAATACCGCGACACGTACGGTTCTTTGAGACCAAATATCGAATTGCGATCGACAGCGAGAGCGAAGGGCCTCGGGATGGTATCGTGGCCGCGGAATCCTGATAAGAACGTTCTAGCGAGCCTCTGGAGATCGCGATAGATTAGTTGACGAAATCCGGTAATGCGAGCCCGTTTTCGCGTAATGTCCGCGCTCGTGGTCGCGTCTCGCGCACCCGGTGTATACGGTGTATCAAGCCACCAAAAATTCCTTGCGCGGAATGTTGTCCGCGTCGACACATTAAGGAGGTTCTACAGATAATGGATATGTATCTAAAAATTGGGAAAAAACTTCATGGACGCGTATAAAGTAAAATGCGAGAAAGGTGCTCAAAAAATTTCAGCATCGGTTATCGTATAAAAATTTGCAAAAATGAATTTTGAAATCACAGTTTTAACATGAGTTCTTATGGCAAAAGAGTTCCCGGAGACAGGAAACAAGATATTAATTATATGAAGGCGGCCTACCAGAGATGAAAAAAACGGAGCTCTTATAGATCTTAATCTAAGCTTTTCAGAAATATAAAGAAAAACAAGGGTTATCGTGTAAAATTTTGTGATATTAGCTATTGAAACAGGCCATATCACAGTTCACGTAATGTGCTTCGAATAACAACGGAGATTTAACAACGTCGCAGCGACTGCACCTCACATAACCTTTTATCTGTCAATGATTTTTGGGCATTTTCCATTCGAAGAACAACTTTATTTTTAGCGAATTTTCCTCTTTTGACACCACGTAAAGCTCTAGCCTTATTTCTCCATGAATTGGTTGGGCTTGGAGGAGTCATTGTAAATTTATAAAAGTAAACGCAGTCACTGACTAGAAAAGGACCACGCTCATATGAGCAGAACAGCGAGACTCAAGTTCGTGACGTTATCACATTTTCTCGCATATAAGAAGCCGGAGTCAAAGGAGCACTTACACGATATTTTTAATTTTTCTTCGCTTCGACTAATACGGGTATGATATAAGCTCTAACATCATCAAAATTCATGAAAATATTTTATAAATACTTAGAATTGATGAATTTGAAGATTTTTTCTTCAAACAATTAGAATCAAAAGCCATGCGATCCAAGCTTAGGTTTTTGACAGCCTTATATTAATTTTTGTATACATATATGTCTATATATATACATATAATTTTTCCAACGCCCTACACGGAATGAGGGAGGTTCCAGGTTCGAACCCTGGCTGAGGTAATATTTTTCGCAATAAATTTCTTTACAGTTTTTAGATAATTAAATCGAGTCGATTTAATTCCGGGGAGGGAAGGGTTTTTAATTCTAACAATTACTGTGTTTTAAGTCCGACAAATAATCGGCGCGCAGTTCGTTGGAAAAATTATATGTATATATATAGACATATATGTATACAGAAACTAATATAAGGCTGTCAAAGACCTAAGCTTGGATTGCATGGCTTTTGATTCTAATTGTTTGTATATTGTTACGATCCTATTTCTCTTATTATTATTTTTTCTTCATCTCTCGACTGACTAGAGAGTACCTGTAGAACCTCCTTAATAGCGTCATCGTACCGCTCGTGTTGGCTAATTGCAGTAGAATATTATTCGTGTTAGAATTGTTGCGTTCGGATGTTGAATGCGTGTGAGTATTAGTCGTGCGGGCTGAAGAACGTTACTCGCGTGGTTTACTCAGTGCTCGCGGTAGACTCATTGCCCGCATGACTGCGTCCCATCATTGTTCGCGGTAATTCCGCCTGTTTCTTCGTGTCCGTTCTAGTATTCCGTGTTCCCTCGCGACGAGCCCGTATTTTGCGTTAGTTATAAGGTTCTTTATTTTATCGAATGTATCGGCGCCTCCTTGTTGTGCCCGATCAGAAGTCATCTACGTGAGATTTTGGTAACTTGGCGACAGAATTCTCGCGCGACTCTATACGTGGCGTTCACGCGCTCCGGGCGTGACACACCCTTGTTCGCGATATTTCACGTAAAAATTCACTTCATAGCGACTTTACTATTATGCGTTACTCCGATTGTTCCAAGCTCCGGTCGTCTCTTTTGCCGATGTTCCGTACTAGTGGCGATCTGAGTTTTCTATTATATTACTATTCGTTGCTCGAGAAAAGCACCTTCCGCGCGTTTATATTAACTAGAAGTGAGACTCCGTTACTTTCTAGCGTCCACGTTGCTATCATTTCTGTTCCTTAAATCCGGGCTCGCGGCAGCTACTATTTACTTGATTTAGGTTGCTATTAATCGAAGCCGCATGGGCACTCCTTATGATTTTCTTGAGAGTCATTACGCAATAAATGTTACTCATTATTGTTAACGGATTGAGTTGCTAATTTATATGTTACCCCTCCTGATATCGCGCCGCCTTTCATCACCCCCGCCTGAGGATTAGGTCGAGTTATCCGATTCCTCGCACATCCGCACGTTTCGCTTTGCGTCTCGTTTTGATTTTGGAAGAGGCATGTCGTAGGTCAACACACCGGCGAGGATTATAACAAAGCACGATTTGACACCGTCTCAAAATGACACGGATTTTTTGCATCATGCATAAGTCACGGTTTTGAGTAAATTGTAATCCATGCTCATGAACTTTGGTCGTTGGCAAATCGGGGTTTTACTATTGGTACATGCAATATTGTGACGGTGTCAAATTGTGGTTTGTTATAATCCTCGCTGGTGTGTTGACCTACGACATGCCTCTTCTTGCAAGACCTTTCATATTATTGTGTGTCGTGTCGACAAGATCGTCAAGTCTTCTCGCAGAGTATCATCATCAACGGGTGCAGCAACTTCTTGCAAGAGATGCAGAACAGCGCATCTATTATTGTGAAGGTACTTTTATCATCTTTCTTTAATGTTTACGCTGCTTTTAACAAATATTAATTATCGGCGAAATACACAGGGTTCCTCGCGCAGTGTCGGCGGAACGCTCTTTTCCCCGACCGCATCCTGTGGACGGACGAAGCGACCTTCACACCAAATGGCGTGTTTAACTCCCATAATTTTTTATTATGGAGAGGTGAAAATCCGCACGCCATTCGCCAAGGCGCGTTCCAATATCGCTGGTCGATAAATGTTTGGGCAGGAATAAAAGCAAACCGAATTGTAAGTAGTAAGTTTATGAGTTAAGAAAGTCCGTCTTTGTATCCCTCACAGTTTTTTCAAATTACACTCTTTCTATGATTTTCAGATCGGTCCCTACATTCTCCCGCCACGTTTAACCGGGGAAATTTACGCGCGGTTTCTCGAAAATGAGTTGCCCGGTCTTCTCGAAGACGTTCTCCTTCGTGAACGGGAAGAGCTCATTTTCCAGCACGACGGAACTCCCGCGCATTTTTCGCGACAGGCGCAAAATGTTTTAGACGCGCGATATCCGGATAGATGGATGAGGATTATAACAAAGCACGATTTGACACCATCACAATATTGCATGTACCAATAATAAAACCCCGATTTGCCAACGATCAAAGTTCATGAGCATAGATTACAATTTGCTCAAAACCGTGACATATGCATGATGCAAAAAATCCGTGTCATTTTGAGACGGTGTCAAATCGTGCTTTGTTATAATCCTCGCCGGTGTGTTGACCTACGACATGCTTCTTTTTGCAAGACCTTTTATATCATTGCTGTGCATGTGTTGTGTCGATAAAGATCGTCAAGTCTTCTCGCAGAGAGTAGATATTCATTATGTACGAATGGCACTGTATTCCATGTTTTTCAGACCGAATGGTGAGTTTCCTAAGAGATCTTTTTAATATCTCAACATTAATTAAACAAATTTACAGATATGGATCAATTGGTCTATGTTTCTGATACTTTGAATCAGTAAACTCACCATACGGTACGGAGAACGTGTAACTTAATTTCTGTAACTATCGCTGAAGATAACTCAAAACTGAGCCGAAACGTACGGATCGATGTAATGTATCAAAACGACGAATAAATCACTTATTTCTGATATTACGCACTGTGATCTGCGTCTGACCCTCATAGCCTTCTCCTATTTTAATCCCGAGGGTCCTCATATTATTTTATTTATTATTTTGACTTTTTTTTGTTAAAATTTTATTGTGTTCTTTGAAGGAGTATAAATTCTTCTTTCGAGTACATAATAAAGACTCTTTCTAAAATTTGTACATTTTAAGACTATTATCAAGAAAATATTCTTGCTTAAAGACAACCGTTACTTACTAAAAAAAAAAAGGTAAATTCAGTAATCGCTTTTTTAAGCAGTAGAATTGATATTTTCCTGTGTATGCATGTGCACACATATGTACATACGTACGCACAAAAAAATTTTCTATGTTTTTAAAAAATTTTATTTCTATTTAAAGAAGGCAAGAAACTATCATCGCTTAGGACAGGGGCCCGGCGTTACGCGCCGCTCGTGCGTAATCATCGCCGCTTGTAGTAAACAACTGCCCGCGCGCCGACCGCGGGGCGGCCGTATCTCGCCGCGCGCTTGGATTTGGCGGAGGGCGGGCTAATACGGCGATTTTTAATCATTAATAACTAATCGTTAATCGTCAACTATTGCGAAAATTGCAAAATGGTACATGACTTTTCGACTCAGTTTGGCTCGCTCTATCTAAATATGAGAAAAGTACCAAGAATTCAGGGGCACCCTGTATATAAAAATTTTTTTATTTTCTGTCTTTAATATTTATTTTTAATTATATATATATATATATATATATATATATATTTAATTTTTTTATGTAATTTTTAATTGTGATTAAAAAGTAATAATAAATACTTAGATAGGTGAGCGACAAAGTTCCTTTGAAGTCAATTTTGTCTTTATTATGTGTAGTTATCTTAACAAAAAAAAGAAAATATGTTGACGTGAAAGAAATTCAGAGTAACTAAAAAGTTTTTACATTAGTTGAAATAAAAGCAAACCAAATCAGTAATCTGTCCTGAAGAGATGGAATAAAAAAATAAATGAACTAAAATAAAAAACCAGATTTTACAGGACGGAATTAAGATGTCTGGATTATTGATTGAAAATGTGAGTCCGAATGTTTACTGAAACGTAATACCGATTATAAAAAAAAAAGAAACAAAAATGAAAAGAAAGAGGGGCCTCTGCATTAATGTCTATAAGATCGGTTCTTGGGCTAGAATTTCAAGTCAGAGCCATAAGAATGAAAGTAATTCTCAGATCTCAAGACGAATATAAATTCCAGCAGAGGCCTTTGTACTTTTTTGACTAATGTCTGTCTTCAAATATGGCATCCCAATGAGAATCTCTTAAGGATCTCGCTCGCGACCGGACTCTTCGCCTCGATTCTCCCTCTCGGACGCTAGCTGCCGCAGTTCTCCCTTTCCTGGCGGTGAGCTCTCCCTGGTGATCCGACTCTCGCTCGGTTAGTCTCCAGAACAGGCGCCGCAACGATCAATTCGTCAAGAAAGAGGTAACGGACTTGACACGTTCGAAGAAACGCAAGCAAGTCGGCCATGACACCTAACGAGTGAGGAAGGAGGTGGGGGCTCTTTGAGAGTGGCGACTCGCGCGTCACGCCATCTAATGTGAAACCATCGGGCGTTGTAAAACGCGAAAAGAATTCGAGCGCAATATCTAAACAAATTATTTAATTTTTAAATAAGTCCAATTATTAATATTTAAAAAAAGGATAAAGATATATACTTTATATATCCCAAGGGGGCCTTAAAGGGCGTTTTTTTTTTTAAAGGACGTACCCAACCCTATCCAATTCTATCCAATTCAAGAAGGGAAAGGCGTTTTTCAAAAGACATACCCAACCCTATCCAACTCTTTCCCTATTATTACCGTTTCCTTTGGACCAACGGTTTAACGTCTCTTCTGAAAGACGGAGTCCAGTTTTCCATCTAGGGATAACTCTCTCCGCTAGGTGGGGGGAACAGCGTTTTTACTGAGAAATTCTCAGTGGCCTAGCGGGATTCGAACCCGGTTCTCCGGATTACGAATCTGGCGCTCTACCCACTAGACCAGCCGTCACCTTTTATTATTAATATTTATTTTCATAATTAAACTTATTTTTTATTTTGATAAATGTGAATACAAATATTTTATTGTATTAATATTTAATATAATAATTTAATTAGTTGCTTAATTTAACTTCTTGTTTAATAAATGAGCTGATGTACTACTGAAAATGTACCTATTATATAATATTTTAATTTTCAAAATAGTCAAATTACAAACAGGTTGTTGTGACTTTTACAGATATAAAGTAACTATTTAATGAAAATAGAAGCCTAAAAAAATTAATATTTTAACGCAATTATTATAATGCTCAAATCATAAAATATTTACATTAACCATATCCATGTCTGCCAATACAATATAATTTTTTATTCATGTTGCATTCTATATAATAGCAATGTTATTATATATTTGACAGGCAAATTAAAATATATAGCTTCGAATTGATATCTAAATGATGAAATATCGATGTCTTAACAGAAAATACATAATTTACCTGTTTAGCGCGATGAATGTATGTCACAAATAATCTCTTCTTTTAAAAAATGTCATATAGCACAAACATCGAAATAAGCTTCAAATTTCGAGCAATATTTCGATATGATGTAATATCGATGATTTCGACGTCAATTAGACGTCGATTTGATGGGTCATTTCTCGCTAGGTTATATGTATATATATATGTTACAGTCAAAGCCCGAAACGCGGGCATTCCTAGGATTGACTAGTCAATTCTGGAGAACGACCAAGCGTCTTGGTCAAAGCCCAAAATAAGTTTTGCGTTTCGGCTTTTGACTAGTCAATCCTAGGAATAACTAATACGGCTGGTCAAAGTTAGAAACTAAGAAAAATCACTTCGGACTTTGACTAGTCAATCCTAGGAATAACTAATACGGCTGGTCAAAGTTAGAAACTAAAGAAAAATCACTTCGGATTTTGACCAGTCAATTCTAGGTGTGGCTTAATTCAGACTGTGTGAATGCTAACAAATAAAATCAAGATTTTTTTTACTAAATTAAGTTTTTATTGTTAACATAATGTAGCTTTTTATTTAGTCGGGGGTCATTGTTTGTTAAAAAGTTATTAACAAAAAAAAGGTTAGAAAATATAGCAGCTAAATTGAGTATTAGACGGTGTTCGCGAAATCACTGATTAATCCCGGCGATGGAAGCGGGATGAGAAGGACGCGCGTGGAAGGTGTTCACTCGAATATGCACTTTATTTTGTGTAACTCAGACCACAGTCTGAGCCGTCTTTAATGTATCGAGATTGTTACAGTCTGACCTGAGAATCGATGAGCGGTGTATAAAAGAGAAGTCTTTGTATGATCGTTGCAGGCGAGCGACAATTATATCAATTGCCCTCCTCGTGTGGTGAGTCGCCCGTGAGCCGGTGAGACACGTGGCGGTCGGCACTCGCGCACATGTGAGCCTGAGTCGTCGTGTTGAGGCACCAGAGTTGATGAGCGGCCTATTTCACAGTTTATGATACGATCTACAACAGCGTGAGCACTGCGATGTGCACGATTAACCGAAGTTAATTAACGAACCGTACAGAGCACACGTTATGCGTCTAGTCACCGCGCGGCCATTTGCACAAAAGCCTCGATCGCGAGGAAGACGGTGGCGACGAGCGCGCCCGTGCGGGCGCAAGCTGCCGCGGTGATCGAGCGTCGTTACCCGATCGATGGTGCCATCTGATCGGACGGCGCAACGTTAAGGGAATCTCGAACAGACGGCATAAATGACTAATATATATGTCGAAATAATTCACGCATACACTTTTTTTTGTTCAGTTTTTGTTTAGTTTTGTTTAGTTTAGTGACGCGCTTTAAACACTTAAATACTTTTAAAGCGCGTCATTTAACCTATGTAGATTAGTGACGCGCTTTAAACAGTTAAATACTTTTAAAGCGCGTCATCTGACCTATGTAAATTAATGACGCGCTTTAAACAGTAAAATACTACATACATAGGTTAGATAACGCGCTTTAACAGTATTTAACTGTTTAAAGCGCGTCACTAATCTACATAGGTTAGATGACGCGCTTTAAAAGTATTTAACTGTTTAAAGCGCGTCACTAATCTACGTAGGTTAGATGACGCGCTTTAAAAGTATTTAACTGTTTAAAGCGCTTTAAACCAATATTTTACCAAAGCTACATTTTTAAACTTAATGAGAAAAAAATTATGTACAAGAGTAAAAAAGTAAATAAAAAGCTACATTATGTTAACAATAAGAACTTAATTTAGTAAAAAAAATCTTGATTTTATTTGTTAACAGTCACACAGTCCGAATTAAGCCACACCTAGGATTGACTAGTCAAAGTCCAAAGTAATTTTTCTTAGTTTCTAACTTTGAGCAGCCGTATTAGTTATTCCTAGGATTGACTAGTCAAAAGCCGAAACGCAAAACTTATTTCGGGCTTTGACCAAGACGCTTGGTCGTTCCCTAGGATTGATTAGTCAATCCTAGGAATGCCCGCGTTTCGGGCTTTGACTATAACATATATAATAATCAAACATCTATATTAAAATACTAGAGGACACCCGAGATGTACTTGTCTCACATTCTTAAGAATTTTATTGCTATTTAAAAAATATTGCTAGTAATCGGCGTTTTGATTAATAGATTAAAAAAACGTGGGTATACTACAGTAACTTCTGGTGTACTTTATATACCTGTACAAGTAGCTAAAATATTCTTTGAACAAAAGAAAAAATAAAGATCGAAAAGAGAATAAAATGCATATTCTTATTACGATTTTAGATAATACTATATTATACATCAGACAAACCGGGTATGCATTGACACGTCATGTGATTACATCGTCACATTACGTTGACGCTGATAACAAGAATTAATCGCTATAATTATTTCTTCGCGCATTCTTGTTGCTGAACAAGAATCTATGAAAAGAAAAATCTGGAAATTGGTTGAAAGTATACGTTTGATTGTGTAACTGGGGCTTAATCGAGTTAATTTTTTCAAGGGTAATTTAATGGTAATTATAACGATATAACATACAAAACATTAAAATCTAATGTACTGCTCCTTCGTAATTCTATTTACACACAAAATCCTTCTAAGCTTGTCACATCCTTGTTGGGAAAATCCTAATATAATGAGAACAAATTATATATATATATATAGACCGTCGTGAGACAGGTTAGTTTTACCCTACTGATGACCAGTCATTGCGATAGTAATCCTGCTCAGTACAAGAGGAACCGCAGGTTCGGACATTTGGTTCACGCACTCGGTCGAGCGGCCGGTGGTGCGAAGCTACCATCCGTGGGATTATGCCTGAACGCCTCTAAGGCCGTATCCTCTCTAGTCAAAGGTGGCAATGATATCTCTAGGAGTCTCGTGAGTCGAAAGGCTCAAAGCAATGTGACACACTAGCAATATATATATATATATATAAGAAGACCGGAAAAGAAAGACCGGAACAAACATCCACATGTCGTACGAAAGTGAATATGATTAGTTAAAGACAAGTATAATAAGCGTGTAAGCCTTAGCTACAATTATTCATTCTCGCTTTTTTTTACAATCAAAGCTTCTCACTTTTAATCCGTTAGAACAAACAAATTCTCTATTCTTTCCCGCTGTTCTTCTCATATTATCCATATTATTGTGTATTTGCAATTTTACTAATTATTTTCGAAAATTCATCGGCAATAATAATAATTAATAATTAAGTATAAAAGGAATATTTGCAAATAATTGAATAGTTGTTTCAAAATACTTCGCGTTCTCCATACAAATCCATGCACACGCACAAAAGCACAGACACATACACACATACGTACACATCCCCGCATGCATACACAACCTTTGTAATTGTAATATTGAGCATCCGTTCTTTTCCACTTTTTCGTCGAAAAAAAAATAGATTTGTTCTTTGTAGCTAAACTCTTTGTACGTTTCATCGTTTCTCTTTTTTTCTCCATCTAACTATATATATCGCAGGAATTCTAGAGTCTGTCAGTAAAATTGTGTTGAAATTTTTATTAATTTATATATTTATAAATATAAATATAATTATATAAGTTTTTATTTATATTAACTTTTATTATATATATTTATATATATTTTTTAAATAAAATAATAAGTTAAGACGTTACTCTCGAAATTGGAAATTCGTAATAGGATGGCTATGAGAGTCAAACGCAGTTGTTTGTGCGTAGATGATCAGATTCACTGATTTATTCCAAATCCATTCCAAATGAATTACAATCGAACGTTTCAGCTCATAGATCAAGCCATCTTCAGCGATATCAAACGACGAATAAAATTAAAATATTGCACAGTTCTCCATTCCAAAGTGGTAAGTTTCCTGCTTGGAGATTTTAAGAAACAAAATTGAAAAAGACTACTAGATCCATATCTGTAAAAATAGTTACCTTATTACACCAAGTATTAATTAAAAATTCTATGGTAACTCATTACCAAGTAGTCTGGAGAACAAATGCATCAGAATAAGCCAAGCGAAGCGGGTATATAAATGCGGTGTGAACATCACAAAGAAAAATGTATAATCTGTACAAGGGATTCTGAGATCCCGACGGCACGACGCACGAAACGGTATTAACAGGAAGATGTCTTAAGTCAAATTATACAACGTGTAGGTCAAGTAAGTAAGAAATAAAACTAATAAATATTCGGTGTATAAACAATAAAAATTATAAACGTGTAGATGAAGCCAGTAAGAAATGAAACTAAATATTCTATGTATAAGCAATGTCAGGCGGTACGACGCAAATTGTTTCTCTCTGGACATGTTTTACAATTTATTTAGAATAGACACGTATGCATGGTGCATAAACTCTGTATCTACTTTGTATGTATATAGGAATGGCGAGGACAGGGTTCGAATATGTGTTTACTCCTTGATGACTGACATCTCCCTTTATTCGTGTGACTTACAATGACTTACAGTACACTAGCGCTAGCTACGTATGTAGCTACTTACACATACATATGCCACACATACACTACAGTATCCGTTTGCAAGTCGAGACTATTCTTTTGTAGCTTGATATGAGACATCTCTGAAACAAAAGTCGTTTTCCTAAATATTCCCTATCTATATAGGATTTCAACGTTCTCTCAATCAAATTCGTGGTCGAAATTAATTCTATGTTCGGTAATAACAGTATGGGTTGTTGTATTTCTCCGAATATGGTTACGATGTTCCGAAATTCTCGTTTTTAATTGCCTCATTGTCTGACCAACATATGACGCGTCGCAATTTTTACATGAAATTTTATACACCACATTTTTATTTGATTGGATAGGGAAAATATCCTTCTGCCTTTTAAGAAACTTATCAAGTTTATTCAGACTGCGTTTGACTCTCATATAGCCATCCTATTACGAATATATATTTTTATTTAATGATAATAATTCCCTTCTCGGGATACATGTGCCATTGTGCGACCTCACAAAATTAATTAACCCGCCCTGCCTTTCCCTTATTCCCTTTTGTCATCTTCCTCAATTTCCTTCCTTCTGCTCTTTCTAGCTCCTGTAGCTCTTCCCTCCCTTTCCTTCCATCTGTTTTCCTTTGAAAGCTTTTTCTCTTATCTTCCTTCTGTCTTGTCTCCTCTGTCTCCTGTCGCTCCTTCCTTCCAAACTTAGCGTCCCTTCTATAACAATCATAACATCATAACAATTAACAAAAAAAGGAAAGACACAATCTTAAGCCGCTCTCTCTCTCCCCCCTCTCCTGTAAACTGCTCTTCCTCTTCTTTTTCTCTTGTACTTTTCTCACACATTCCTCCATTCTTTCTTGTCTTCATTCCAGTATATTTCTCTTCCATTGATCCACAATCGGCTACTCGTGGCTACCGCTGAATTTCCTAGTCTTCTCTCCCTTTTTGCCTTTTCTTCTATCCTCCGTTTCACGTGTCTTTCCTCTCTAGTCAGTTCCTCGTCCACAGTTACCCCCCATCTCTTCTTTATTTCCCATCGTTTACTAAAAAAAACTCTTTTTTGTCTTCTTCCTCCTCCATTTCCACTGTCAGCAACTCCTTCTTTCTTTCTCCTTTTATCTCCACCACACCTTTAATCCCCACCTTCTTATGCAACGCCATCTCAGCTATAATCTCCATAAATTCTTTCCTTTCTACTGGTCCTGCTCCCTCTAATCCGCTCTATACCAAGAATATCTTTCTCTTCGCTGCTCTCTCTCTCTTTCGGCTCTATCCTCTCTATGCGCTCTCTCTCTCTCTTTCGCTTCTTTCTCTCTCGATTCTTGTTTTTTCTTCTCTTCTCTTCACCATCTCCCGTGCGTTTCTTTTTTCCTTCTCTGTGCCTCTTCCATTCCACTCTTTTTCTCTATCTTCTTCTCTTCCTTCTTCTCCATCTGTGCTCTACTCTCTCCTTTCCACCTTGCTCGCCGATCCATCTTAAATTAACGCGTATTACAATAATCCGAACATTTATACAATAATTAAATTCCCCGTGGTAGCATACCCCGTGTATGAAATAATAAGAACGACATCACTACCTGTCTATAACCACGCAAATATTTTTACATTTCTAAGAATTACTCACAACATATTAACAATTAGATAAAGAGTATCATAATTATATAACGCTAGAGGAACGCGATTTAAATGATTGTAAACGAAACGGAATAAAATATGTATGTAACCGAAACTACCCGGTATACTTACCCGGTATAAAAACCGACGATAGATAAAATACGCCAGGATATGTAAACACCTGCGAGAAACGTCAAATAATGTCAAACGTAACCCTATGGATAACATTAAGCGAACCACAAACGTAGCTATTCTCAACGCCGAAAAAGCAAAAGCTAACGATCCAATGTAACGATCAGGCGTAACAAAAAGTAGAAATCGAACGAACAGAAAAACTAAGTATAAACGAAAATTGTAAATTAACCACACCCGACATTATAATAAAAACCAGAAGACAAACGACTATGAAACAAATAGAAATACACTTAGCAGATTTTAACATAACACTGACAAACAAAAATAAAAATACTAACGAACAAGCGAAAAAGCAAATTAGATTAAAACCTGTAATTAGGAACCCGAACGAATTAATGGAATTAAGTCTAGACATAAGCGACATAAATAAAGAGTTGGAAAAATTCCAAGACACCCTAATAAAAAATCCCTATATCATTGTCATGGTTGTGCATAGTTTAAGGTTGAAGGTTGTTGTAGGGATAGTGAAAACCCCTAGGCGGCGTTGAGGAGCGTGGGCGTGTGTGAGAGTCTGAGTGAGCGTTAAGAACAGTCGAGTCGAGACACGAGGTCCCCAGAGACACGCATTATAAAACACAGTTATCTAATAAAGACTGATTATAATCTTAAGTGTGATCTTATTAAAACCACGCTTATTACAATCATATATCCCGTAGGATCGACACTTACGTTAATGATTATATTATGCATAGTAGGAATAATTATCTATGTAATAAAAAGATATAAGAAACGAGCAAGCGCCCGACCGCACAGGGCGACTCAGCGATACTATACTAGAAAATAAGAAGAATGTAACCTCAGAAACAAATAAAGAAAATAAACCACCCTAATAGAAATAGAAATAGGATAAGCAGCGAAAAATTGTAACGAAAACTACAGACTGCAGTTTCCTTACCTCAAAAAGGGAGGGATGTTGCGGCCCCAATTAATATAACAATAAATAGTATTAAGAATAAAGACCGCGAAGAACAATAGGGAACGCGACCGCGAATGCCCGAAAGAATTACGCAACGCCGAATCAGCAAGAGATGAGTTGCGCGATCGGCCCACATACGATCAAGCAACTCAGCGATATAGAAGGACAGGACAAGCATACAAAAGGAAGCGACAACAGGATACGAGAGGGCAATTGGAGTCTCGAAGCGACAGGCGTTTCACGCGAATAATCATTGTAACTCAGAGTGGCTTAATTAAAGTTATTAAAAAGTGTTGTTTATACATCCCGCCTCCTCCGTGCATAAAACGATCTTGAGTGTTCCGCCGTAAAAAGAGGGCACAACAATGTCTATATCATCGAGGGACAGAAGACTTCAAACGTTCTCCCGATACGGCTTACCGCACGAGTGTTAAAAAACATGTGAATCTGCTGTACATACATGCAGGACCCACGAGACGACAACGTGGGACATTTCGCGTGGATTAAGGATTTATCCCGCCTCGTGAGCTCGCAATTGAGCAAGAAAAAAAACAAAAAATACTTTTGCAATTAGTAAGTACCTATACTTTTTTAATAATATATATAAATTTATATTTTGTATAAAAAAATTTATATTTTGTATAAAAAAATTTATAATATTTGTGTTACGTTAGAACCCCGGAATTTAGGTACATTGGTTCGACAGATAGCGAAGAAAAGGCTATCCGAGGGAGGGGGTAAAGGAAGACGTAACGAGATCTTTATGGTATCTCGGGTTCACGCTGGAAGGGCGCGTGCCTCGAGCCGAATGCACTTTTTGGGAAAACTCTAGTCGTGGGTCAACGTCCAGAAGGGACGCTATTACGCCTACTGAGAGTTTTCGTGCACTTGCGGTCCTGTTTTCGGTCAAGGATAATATCCCTATTACCGGGGATTGGACCTTGTGCGATTTAGAGAGGTAGTGAGGGGTGAGGTCTTATTTTTAAATAAATAAACATTGAATTTATTTTAATCAAATAATTAGAACATTTATTATAAAAGGAATAAAACAAATATTTTTACAAATTAAGGAATCATTATTGTATATAATAATACGTGGAAGTGTGGTGTGTGTGTGTGTGTGGATTGACATTTGTTCTGGTACAAATTCAGAAGATCGGGGAGAATTTTTATAAAGATCGATATTCTGCTCGTCAACGATACATTTGGTGAGTAGATTGTGAAGAATAAGTATTGACTATGTGTATGTGAATATATAAAAACGAAGGTTCAAACATTAATTTGGTAACATAGTTATCGGAATAAAATATTTAAATTTATTCTAGAGAAATAGTCATTTATAAATTCATGGTTACGTAAGGGGCTATAATTACGATACAATGGTTGATTAGCGGTTAGTTATAAATTTATACATTCATACACTATTTCTATAGTAGGGGATGGAGAACGCGGGGAGGATTCCTCGAGTACTTCGATACTCGAGTCGGAGAAAGAGGGAGAAGGTGATTGGTGACGATAGAGGGTGGTGGAACTAAAAGGGGGAGGAATTTCGTTGAAAGGAACAGGGGAGAAGTTGCAGGGTGATCTCTCCCGGAACTCCGCAAGTTCCTCGGAAGGAACTGGAGAGTAGGAAGGTTAAAAAAGGGGGGAAGATTATGGGATATCGGGGAACACCCGATACGCAAGGGAACAACAGGCAGGTGAGGGAGATTGGGAAGAGGGAGAATCGTGGATAGCGAGTTCGATATGCGGAGACCGTTCGCGTCTCAGAAATGAAGCTATAGCCCGGGAGGTAGCGACACAAAAGTGTCAACGATTTGATTAGTCTTGGAACAAAGTAATTTCTCTTGTTTTAATAGTGTTGTTGATGAAATGCAGAGTCTGGCTGCGCTGTCTCGCTGGAATGGGCGTTGCGGCGCTTTTGATCTTATCGAAAAAACACTTATGTTGGAAGAATTTAATTAGTGCTGAGCTTTTATATATTTATTGTTTTTTGTATAAAGAAATGTTTTAGAAAAGTCTGGCATGCAACTGACACTGGAAAATGAGTCTGGCATCCTCCCAAATTCGTTGTAAAAAGTCGATTTGTAGAATCATTTGATTAGAGCTGTAACTTGTCAAGATGGTAGTTTAAATATATAAAATTATAAAAAAATAAGTCTGGCTACTTGTACTGGCTGGAAAATTGGTCTGGCACTCCCTTTAAAGTCGTTTGCTCGAGCGCGCCGGTAGCTGGTTGCCCGCCGTATCTCTAAATATTATTAACGCATTACTCATTGAAAAAGATTTTACTTGTCCAAAGAAAAAACGTAAACGATTTCGTGCTTATTAGTAGTGGAATGATGTGTAATTAATTATGTAAAAATCAGAAATAAAGTAATTTAAAAAAAAAAACTATTTTAAAGTAGACAACATTATGCAACGCTTATAAAAAATCAATTAATTGTATTTATTAAAAATATTAATTTATTCACACACATCTGGATAATCTATAATCAAACTTTCAATTTCTGATGAACTTTCATTTTCATTATCGGGGAGCTCGGTATTGTCGGTATCGTCATCGGATTCTTCTTCGATTTCCTTTGATTGAGTACGTTCATGATTTGAAAATAATTCAAAGTTGAATTTATTATTAAAATTACACGATTTTAATAAGCTGCGATAAAAACAAAAACTTACGAACTAAACTAATTAACTCGTTTTATTTGCAAAAAATTAATTATTGTCTTAAAATCATATTTCTAAAGTCATGATTAAAGATTTATTAACAGTATTTAAACCAAAATTCTTTATATTTTTATAAACTAAAATATTATAATATTATAAATGAATAATTAGTTATTATAATAATAAGTATCTTTATTAATTTCAAATTATTTGTTGCATCATTATTATAACTTTATTACTAGTTTATTTATTCAAAATTAATTTTGCATTTATTTAAAATAAAATTAATTTATGAAATATACCTTCATTTTCTTCCTCATTCGATTCGAGTAATATATATCGCTCACGAACGGGGGCAGTTGCACTCCTTCGAACCAAGTAAACTCATACTTTTCGTCAACTTCTTTCCAGCCATTCTCAATCGGAGACAAATTTGTCATTTTCTGCAAATAAGCGTTTCTCCAAATGTCGCGATGCATGACGCTCTCAAAAGTTGTTGCTTTAATTCGGATTGACATGGAGGATATAGATGACGCATCAAATACAACTTTTGAGAGCATCACACATCGCAACCATTTGGAGAAATGCTTATTTGCAGCATATGACAAATTTGTCACCGATTGAGAATGGCTGGAAAGAAGTTGACGAAAAATACGAGTTTACTTGGTTCGAAGGAGTGCAACTGCCCCCGTTCGTGAGCGATATATATTACTTGAATCAAATGAGGAAAAAAATGAAAGTTTATTTCATAAATTAATTTTATTTTAAATAAATGCAAAATTAATTTTAAATAAATAAAATAGTAATAAAGTTATAATAATGATGCAACAAATAACTTGAAATTAATAAAGATACTTATCATTATAATAACTAATTATTCATTTATAATATTATAATATTTTAGTTTATAAAAATATAAAGATTTTTAGTTTAAATACTGTTAATAAATCTTTAATCATGACTTTAGAAATATGATTTTAAGATAATAATTATTTTTTTGCAAATAAAACGAGTTAATTTTTAGTTCGTAAGTTTTTGTTTTTATCGAAGCTTATTAAAATCGTGTAATTTTAATAATAAATTCAACTTTGAATTATTTTCAAATTATGAACGTACTCAATCAAAGGAAATCGAAGAAGAATCCAATGACGATACCGACAATACCGAGCTCCCCGATGATGAAAATAAAAGTTCATCAGAAATTGAAAGTTTGATTTTTTACAGATTATCCAGATGAATAAATTAATATTTTTAATAAATAAAATTAATTGATTTTTAATAAGCGTTGCATAATGTTGTCTACTTAGAGTAGTTTTTTTTATAAATTACATTATTTCTGATTATTACATAATTAATTACACATTATTCCACTATTAATAACCACAAAATCGTTTACGTTTTTCCTTTGGACAAGTAAAATCTTTTTCAATGAGGTGGAAGCACATAAAATTACAGAAGCCATAGGCAGAATGCAAAAGCCATAGCGCATGCGCTGTGGTATTACTTTATCTGCCTATGGCAGAATGGCAGATATCATAGCGCATGCGCTATGGTTTTCGTATTCTGCCCATGGCTTCTGGATTTCCAATCTACATAAAAATACATAATGCATAGCCACGGGCATAGGCACATATACATTCTCATTGTAGTCGGTCTTTTTAGAAAAGTGATCAAGAAGAAAGAACGGATTTATATTGATTAACACGTAAGTATTCTCATTATTTAAGTATCAACGTAAGGAAATTACGAACTGACAGTAACCGTATATAATTATTAGTGTGAATTGTCTCAGTTTCGTAAACATAGTGTTTTGAGGTTAATTTGATTTTGTGAACAAATTAGGTGAACTGAGCAAAATTGATATCAATGCCGAAGTATCCAAATTGCTTTCTACTCTGAAGGCTCAGAGCTCTGCGACTAACAAGACGCAAGCAAACTCGAATCAAGACGCGTTGAAAGCCAAATCGGCGCAAGATCCGAAGACGGATAGCGAGACGTCGTCGAGTCCAAGGTGATCACCAGAAATTGTATTTTATTGCAAAATAAACGCATTTTTTTTATAATTTTTGGTATGTTTCATGTTTAATGCTTTAAATTTGTAGAATCGATCTTCATGGCATACGATCACACGGATTACTGTCACAATAATAATATAAACATGTCCAAAAATGAAGAAAATGAAAACCTGAATTCTGAAGTGACGTTGGTGGACGACGAAGATAAAAATTTTGATGATTTGTTAATAAGTATTGTGAAAGAATATCCACACCTATATGACAACAGTTGTAAAGATTATCGCGATGTGATAAAAAAAGAGAACTCTTGGTTAAAGATATCTAAAATTTTGGCTACGTCTCGTAAGTTTTATTTTTAAAAGTTTAACAATATTAACAATAAACTATTCAATTCATTATTTATTTATTTATTTTTTATTTATTTTTTTAAATTTATTTTTACGTCGTTTACTTTACTTGTAACGTCGTAATCGTTACTTTTTTATAATAACTATTTGGTAACAATTAACGTAACAATTTTTTATAACGCTAATGGTAACACCAGGATGGGAATGCCACTTTTGAAACTCATTACCATTACGTGTTATACTTAATGAAAAAAGTAACTTGTTACTTTATTCGTTACGTAACGAGTAAAAGTAATGCATTAGTAACAACGTTATTTTTACTCGTTACGTAACGATTAAAGTAACGAGTTACTTTTTTTATTTAGTAACGCGTAACGGTAATGAGTTACTTTTCAAAAGTAATATTCTCTATACCGTTACTATTAGCGTTATAAAAAATAAAATTGTAACGTTATTACCAAATGGTTATTATAAAAAATAACGGTAACGGTAACCACGTTACAAGTAACTGTATTTAACATATATTTCAGCGGATGTTTGCTGCAATCGGTGGACTCGTCTGAGAGAATATTTCTCTAAAGAAAAGAAAAAAAGACAAAATGAAACGACAAGTGGAAGTGAAGCCTCTGAAAGACGAGGATTTGTATACTTCGAGTCTATGAAATATATTGACAAATTTGTCAAAACTAGAAAATAAGAATTCCTTACATTTGATTCATGTTTTACTACACTTTTATTAATCCACAAATTTAATCAAATATAATATGGTTTCATATCGATAACCAACATCAAGTTACAAAAAACGTATAATATTTCTGATTGTTTAAAAGACAAGAATCTAAATAAAGAAATTTCAAATTAGGTGCAGCATGGCAAACAGACTGTGGAAAAAAAAGAACTCCTTTGGAACAAATTAATGCAAACATATTTTCACCAATAAAAAAATGCCCAATACCGGAAACATCACTATTAGTAATTTTGATGATGCGTCATGCGCATCTTTTACTTCGACGATAGAAAGTAGTACAAACGATTTCGAACATGAATTATTGTCAACTCGGTCATCATCCGACACGATTAACTTTTCACGCCTTTCTCCAACGAGCGTAAGATCTACCGGCACTTTCAAAAAGCCGTCATATGCGAAGGGCAAATTTAATCCTAATATATCAATTAAAAAAGACGGAAAAAATACAGAATCTGAAAACAATAAGTTCGAAGCGTCTTTTATTAATTTGAATCAAGCTGTTGAAGAGCATTTGAATTCTAAAAAAGATGGTGCACAAATGCAGAATGATCCATCAGACACTTCATTTTGCAATTTGGTTATGGCGGAATTAAAACAATTGGATGATGATATAAAACAAGTCAAGAAACAAAAAATTATGAAAATTTTATGGAGAAAGGAAAACCTGTGAGCAAGATGATTTTTGTGATAAAATAAATAATTTGCATTTAATTGTGTATAGATACATTAAATATTAATAATAAGATTTAATATTAATGTTTTAAGAGATTGTGCAATATTAATTTTGGTAATAAAATATATGTTTACTGGTATATAATAATATTAATAATAATAATATTAAAGAAATTTTGTACTGTTTATTTTATATTCACACAATAAATACATATTAGCATTACATTTCACAATATGACACGTGTGTAATCAATCGATCAAATGTTTACGTGTAGATAAAGTCTTGATTTTGTCCTCTCGTTATATAATCATGCTGTCAATTGACCATTCCATTTGGAGTCATAAAATAATTGCAAAGAGAGTCCCTAATGTGCGTCGCAAATGCTGCACCATTTTCGTTATTTTCAATCATTTCATCATTGTTTTCAAATTGTAAAATATTACCTTCTTTATTTCTTAAGAAATTGTGCAAACATACAGTTGCCAAAATATATTTATTGATATTTTTAGGAATCGCAGCGATCGGTCTGTTATATATACCCCACTTTTTTGCCAAAATCCCAAATGTATTTTCTATTATACGCCGGGCTCGCGAAAGTCTATAATTAATTAAATATGTTTTTGCGTTCTCCCAAATACCGTCCAGCATATGGCCGCATCAAATGCTTTCTAATGGAAAATGCTTTATCCCCAATAAAAAAATAAGGCACTTGTATATCGGTTCCGCTTAAGCAACTGGTTCCTTCTGGAATATCCAGCATCTCATTCGTCACATTCAAGTCGCTGTTCCCATAAATTCCCGCATCACTGTTCATCCCCATTGACCCAATATCCACCAAAGTAAATTGATAGTTGTGATCACACACAGCCAAAAGTACGATGCTGTATCGTTTGTGATAATTGAAGTACAGCGTACCAGAATTAGGGGGGCATTGAGTATTGACATGTTTTCCATCAATTGCCCCCAAACAATGTGGAAAATTGAATAATGTCCAAAAACCCTCAACAATTTGTAAATATTCTTCTCTTGAAGGAGCTCGTAGATAGATAGGACCAAGAAGTCTTCCAAATACGTCACACGTCTCTTTAATTATTTTATGTACTGTTGATAAACCAACACGATAGGCAAAAGCAACTGCTGGAACTTTGTCTCCGAACATATACCGCAGTGTAACAGCAACTCTTTGCTCTGGTTTAAGTGCCCGTGGACTTCGTTTCATTAAACTTGGATTAACAATGTCCATTAAGTGCTGGAATGTTGGCAGTGTCATACGTGTATAATTGTGGAACATTTGCTCATCTGTTTTTATCTCCTGAAAAAGATTGTAAAACGCTCCTTGCTGTCTTCTCCTTGTGTTAATTGGTCGTACCCAGAAACGCCGACGGCGACGATGACGTTTACGGTTTCTACGACGTGGCACCAAAAATGCTCCCATGTTGACCAGAGCAATTAACAACAAATCGAAATCATCCATTTCTGTGAAAAGACAAATGTAATACAATCCAATGCAGTCTTCTCGAATTAAAATCACATTCAGAATTGTATGAACTAATTGCAAAAACGTTAAAGAATGGCCAAACAGCGCAAACATCAAATATCAAAATGAGTGAAAAATATTCAATGATACATAAAAAATAATAAAATATTATTCGAGAAAATTAACCAAATCAAGAGAATGTTTTAATAATGAATTTTTACACCTAAACTGTATATAAAACTTACCGAAAATTATGAGATGATGCGTTTATTTTGCAATAAATTACAATTTCTGGTGATCGCCTCGGACTCGACGACGTCTCGCTATTCGTCTTCGGATCTTGCGCCGATTTGGCTTTCAACGCGTCTTGATTCGAGTTTGCTTGCGTCTTGTTAGTCGCAGAGCTCTGAGCCTTCAGAGTAGAAAGCAATTTGGATACTTCGGCACTGATATCAATTTTGCTCAGTTCACCTAATTTGTTCACAAAATCAAATTAACCTTAAAACACTATGTTTACGAAACTGAGACAATTCTAAAAGGACCGACTACAATGAGAATGTATGTGCCTATGCCCGTGGCTATGCATTATGTATTTTTATGTAGATTGGAAATCCAGAAGCCATAGGCAGAATACAGAAACCATAGCGCATGCGCTATGATATCTGCCATTCTGCCATAGGCAGATAAAGTAATACCACAGCGCATGCGCTATGACTTCTACATTCTGCCTATGGCTTCTGTAATTTTATGTGCTTCCACCTTAATACGTTAATAATATTTAAAGATACGGCGGGCAACGAGCTACCGGCGCGCTCGTGCAGACAACTTTAAAGGGGGTGCCAAACCAATTTTCCAGCCAGTACAAGTAGCCAGACTTATTTTTTTATAATGTTATATATTTAAACTACCATCTTGACAAGTTACAGTTCTAATCAAATAATTCTACAAATCGACTTTTTACAACAACTTTGGGAGGATGCCAGACTCATTTTCCAGTGTCAGTTGCATGCCAGACTCTTTTAAAACATTTTTTTATACAAAAAACAAAAAATATATAAAACTCAGCACTAATCAAATTCTTCCAACATAAGTGTTTTTTCGACAAGATTAAAAGCGCTGCAACGCCCATTCCAGCGAGACAGCGCAGCCAGACTCTGCATTTCATCAACAACACTATTAAAACAAGAGAAATTACTTTGTTCCAAGACTAATCAAATCGCTGACACTTTTATGTCGCTACCTCCCAGGCTAGACGACCAGAGAGTGTCTCGCTAGATTCGCTCGATAGCGGAATCGATGCGGCACCCCCTTCCGTAAGGGCGAGCCAACGAATCAAGAGCGAGCTTGCATCATTCGGGGGCGCGCAACGGTCCCTCGGTGGCGTAGCGACTTCTTCAATTTGTCCCTGGGCAGCAGACTGGACTTCGTTCTGGCCGGTGTGCCTCCGGTTGCCCTCGGGGCGGTGATCAGTCACCCCGCGGGCCGGTATTTCGTGGAGGCAGATTACTGAGGCCGGGTTTTCCTCGGTACTTGGGGCCCCGCTATCGGCGGCCTTGTCCATCGCTGCCTCATTCGCCGCACGCCTGCCGCGTTGCTCTCGCCGCCCGTGATCGCCCTCGAAGATTCGCCGTGGTATGGGTGAGGCGCCGCGCGCATTACAATTTACACATGAAAATAAAAGAATAGTCAAAACGCGGAAATGATATAAAATGTTGGCCTCTGGAGATCTCGTCGTCGCTTCCCTGGTTCGTCCCTGAGCGCAAATTTCCGCAGCTTGTGACGGCGGCGGGGCGCTGCCACGAAGCGGCGGGCCGCAACGTCGCAATAGGCACCTATATACAGGCATTATACTAATTATAATTGTGTGTGTGTGTATTCAGCAGAAAGCTGCTTTGCAACTGCAGTTGTAAAATTCGTGAATTTGATTGGTGTATTACTCTTAGTTTCGGCCAAAATTAAAAGCATACACCAATCACATTCACAAATTTTACAACAATTGCAAAGTAGTTTTCTCTGCTGAACCAGAAAGAAACCTGAGAGAGGTTATCCCGGCATTTTTCGTCAATTTTTCTGTGTCGCTTTTTCCGACGCGCCGCCTGAGAAAGTGCACATCAACTCGGATCAACTAAGTCGTTTCGCTCGGTAACCGCACATGGTTTGCGTTAAAGAAACAAAGAATTACATGCTCGCGTGATTATGGTTTTAAAATAATCCTGAGACATTGTACTTTAAGAAAGTACCACGACTCGAATTTAGTGCTAGCTACAAAGGGTTGAAATTAATTAATTAACTCATGGAGCGCGCGCGCCGCGCTCTAAAGTTCGTTACAGAATCGTCAAAGAATTAGGTGCTCACGTGATTATGGTCTTAAAATAATCTTGAGACATTGTACTTTAAGAAAGTACCACGACTCGAATTTAGTGCTAGTTGTATAGCGTTGAAATTAATTAGTTTATCCCCGAAGCGCGCGCTCCATTGATTAATTAATTAATTTCAACACTAAGCAGCTAACACTAAATTCGAATCGTGTAATTCTTTTAAGGTAGTCGTCTCGTCAGGGCATGTATTAGATAAAGTTTTCGATTTTGGATTTTATATCAAATTATATGATCAGCTTTGCAGTCGATTTTTTCTGTGGCTCTTTACCGACTATTTACTCTAGAAAATCGACCTCGAAAATCACAAATTTTGCATTACTTCATACAGACGGCACGAAAAAAAGGCTCTATCACGGTTTCAATCACATATTTTCGCATTTTTTGATTAGATGAAGTGAGAAAAAATATTGTTTTTGTACATTAGATTTCGAAGAATCCGATGCAACCATAAAATATATAGTTTACCGGAGATTTCGCTGCTAATTTTTTAGTTTATTTTAGTGAAAATGCGGTAATCGAGCAAACATTTTTTGGTCAAGGTGAAGTTGGGAAGACTTGGCATCGCCGCTGGCTAATCACTGTAGTTGCAGGTTATGAGGCTCGTCTTTCTTAGCCGAATTGGATAGTGATTGACACCCCTGTCATGCGTTTTGAAACCCTTTCTCAGTAATTGTCAAAATTTAATCGAAAAGGAGATGTAAACTCACTTGTAACCTTTCTCGACGACTCGCATGATCAGCTGATCAAGACGGAGTCAAATGAGAAAAATCACATAATTTGGAAAAAGTAACATACTTTGACACGTATAAAATTTTACACCATAATCCATAAAATTATTTTTCCCTTAGCAAAAATTGCCTGAAATATATTTCTGAACGTGAAAACCTACAAACAGTCACATGACTAGCACGTAGCGAGACGCCTACCTTAAAGTACAATGTCTGAGAATTATTTTAATACTATCATGCGAGCAACTAATTCGTAGACGATCAGATGACGAAACTTAGTGCGCTCAGCACCAACGGCTGGTCTAAGTTAATTATTGTAATTGTTTTACTGTTAGCAATGAACTCAGATTAGGAAATATACGTTTTTGATCACTTTAGTAACGAATATATTCATGCAGCAATCTTTTTAACAGATTCTGCCGACCGCGACGGTACTGTGTTCAATATATAGTGGTATATTTAAATAAATGTTATAATCTGTCAATATTTTATCGTTCTTTTTTTAGAGCATTCAATTAGCACTTAATTAGCACTAAATTATAGTATACTTATCTTCTCTGTAGGACCATTTTTTGATATGGGGGGGTCCCAGCTTTATGGCAAGCTGGACCCCCCATTTTTTACGCGATTTCCTGCTAAACGGTTCGAGCACCAAAATTCGGACTAGGACACTTAATTAGCACCTAAATAGCACTAAATTTTTGACCTAGTGCGAACTTGATTTGCGCTGGTGGAGGGTCCAGCTTAATAGAGGTGCCTCTAGAGCCACGACGTCAACGACGACCCCGGCGGTCGTAACGGCGCCCATGGCCATGGCGACGATGTCGACGACAGCAACGGCTCCGACGGCGACTCAGCCGATCGTATCAAACGTAAGTGTTAAAATAATGGGATAATTTCTTATCATTATTAATAATGATAACACTTTGCAACGACAGTCGCACATATCACATGTGACGCATACGCGACAGCGTTCGACAAAGTGTTAATAATGAAATTTATTTACGTGTATACACATATACATATATATTGTGACGTTGCGGCCCGACGCTTCGTGGCAGCGCCCCGCCGCCGTCACAAGGCGCGGAAATGTGCGCCCAGGGACGAGCCGGAGAGGCGACAACGAGATCTCCAGAGGCCAAAAAGTCGATATCGTTTCCGCGTTTTGACTATTCTTTTATTTTCATGTGTAATTATAATGCGCGCGGCGCCTCACCCACACCACGGCGAATCTTCGAGGGAGTACCGATAATGAAAGGGGTCCGGGAGGACCAAGGACCGAGGAGGGGTGGCGAGAGCGGGAACTACAGCGAATCTAGCAAGACACTCTCTGGTCGTTCGTCGGCGAGTCCGAACGTTCTTCTTAAACTATGCGATAGCCGCCCCGAGTCGGGAAAATCTGTTACGTTGCGACGATCCTTCGTACGAGGTGACGGCGAGGAGCCCTACGAGGAGACATCACATCGGTGAGGTTGCCCGCAGTAATTAATATCGACATGTAAAGCCACGACGCCGCCCTCCGGTGCACGCTCTCGTCCGGGATAACGTTGTAATATCGCGACGCGTGCGGTCCCTTGAGACCGCGTATCGAATGGCGATCGACAGCGAGAGCGAAGGGCCTCGGGATGGTATCGTGGCCGCGGAATTGAGATAAAGACGCGATTGCGAGCCTCTGGAGATCGTGATAGATTCGTGGCGAAATCCGTTACTGCGAGACCGTTTCGTGCACTGTCCGCGCTCGCGCTTGTGTCTCGTGCCTTCCGTATTCCCGGCGTATCAAATTACCAAACATCGCTCTTGTGGAATTTCGCATGCGTCGGCACGTAAGTCGCGTTAATCGGCCGCTTGTGAGGAGCTAATTGCCTTAGAAAATCGTGCGTGTTAGGGTAGTCATGTTCGGATGCGTTTTTCGGTGACTGCGTGTGAGACGTAGTGCTAGCGGGAGAGCGTTATTCGCGTGAGTTACTCCGTTCTCGCAATAGGCTCCGTGCCGTCGGGATTGCGTGTGATTATTACTCGCGGTAGTTCCACTTCGTTTTCCTGACGTTCGTTCCGGAATTCCGCGCTATTTCAAGTATCTCGGTGTATTATTTTGCGCAGTACGCAAATCACCGAAGACCGAGTAGAGTATTTCCCCGAATGACTTGCGTTAGGCTTAAGATAATTGGCGACAGAATTCTCGCGCGACTCCCGGCGTTGAGTTCACGCAATCCGAGCGTGAGGTATCGTCCTTTCGCGAATGGTTCTGCGAGATCTTTTTTTTATATATTTCCGTGATTATTTCGTGTTTACCGTCAATGTTCTATATTACTTGTAAGTTTCGCCATACTGTATCTCTCGGAGATAATCGCAGCGCCTTCTGCGCGTTATTATACGATAACGTAATACTTCGTTTATTCTGGTGTCCGCGCTATCATTAATTCTTTTTGTTTCATTTCTGACGCTCGCGCGACTGATTATATGATTTGGCCGACCGACCAAAGCCGAATCGGTCTTTATTGTTTCACGCGCAAATTCCTACCGAATAAATGTTATTTTGATTTATTAATTGCTTGCGTCTCGCTTTGCGTCTCGTGTTGGTTTTCTTTCGCGATTTCGCGGACGCGCGTTGACACGTCTGGCGCCCAACGGTAAATTCGTTTCGCGAAGTGTCGGAGGTGCGAGGGAATCGTCGGAGAGGCTCGTCATCCCGCTCTCCTTACTCCTTTTGATCCGGCCCACGTCCCGGAGCGGTCCGGGAGAGAAAAAGTCGTGACAAAATTTGGCGCCCAACATGGGGCAGCCGAAAGATCGCCGAAAGGCACGTAAAGGGCTGGCGATAACGCTACAATAATTTCGTGCAGGTGACAAGATTCTTGCGAATTCCTTATTGATTTTTTTTTGTGTTCTGTTGAAATAAATAAATGATCCTATCCTTTTGTTGGTATAAATTATTATTGACGCTATATTATCTGCTATATCATCTGTGTTTAATCTCTTTCTTTCAGCTGAATGGGAATTATTATCTCAATGATTATTTGAATAACCGTGTTCGGGTGGGTTAATCGGTGATTTCGCGATATTATTCGACGCGGCGTAGCGCTTTGGAATTCGGTGTTTACGTTCAACGAGCTGTCGCGTCTGAAAAACTATTTGCCTATACGCGTTACCCGCGTTACCGCGTTACCTTCGCATTCCATTCGCGAGTGTTAGTGTTCGCGTATTATTATTCTCTTTTGAGAATGCGGTAGCCTTCTGTAGATTTCGCGCGGAATAGAGACTTTCACATTCCTTCATGTGTATTGTTGATCCTATATTAGAGTTCGCGTACTATTATTCTCTTTCCGGAATACAGTGGTGCTCCGTCAATTTGCGCAGAAATTGGATCCCCCTATTTAATAATCAATTTCGAATAGACAAGATGGATCCAATCGAGCTAACCGACGAGTGGATTATCCACGCTTTGCGCGAAGAACGAATCGCCGAGTTGAGTCGACGCGAGCAACCTATCGAAGGATCCGACCCCGAGCTGACACTTCGTTTGTTGCGTTTGTTGATGGCCACACGTCGAGAATCGAGCCGCGGGGCCGACGTCGACTTTAATCGCGCGACGAACCTTGAGTTAAATCAGACGACGGGGACCGAAGCGAACCCCCCGGTCTATACCGAATATCTCGGTGTCCCGGTAGAAATCGTTCGCCCAGATAGTCCATCCGCTACGATGAGTGCACGAGCGCATCTTGATCACTCCGACGTCTCACGAAGTTACACGCACAGGGCCTCGCACGATCCAAACGGTAACTCCGCGACAGCCATGTACAATATCATGCGGAAATGGGATCTAAAGTTTACAGGCGCGCGCGGAGAGGATGCCGAAACGTTTCTGTTGCGTATCGAAGAGGGCCGCGAATTGATTCCCGTTGCGGACGAAGACATTTGGCAGTGCCTTCCGTTCTTTTTATCGGGCATTGCGTTTTATTGGTTTCGTGGAAAGAGGGAACGCCTAACAACATGGGCCGCGTTTAAAACCGCGTGGCGTACACGTTTTGGGGACTCCGATTTTCAGTTCGCCCTTCGCGATGAGATAATGCGACGGACGCAGGGGGAACACGAGGCCGTGACGGATTACCTGACGTGTCTAAATACGCTTTTCGATCGGTTATCGCCGCCGTGGAGTGAAGGGGAAAAAGTCGGCTACGCACACCGACACATGCTTCCCCGTCTACAAACCCAGATACCTCGGGATTCGGTTCCAGATATGGACGCGCTCGAACGATGGGCCGTCCAGGCGGAAGCTAGCAGCCGCGCCGCCCAGAACTATCGCGCTCCCTCCACGCCGGAACGCTCTCTCTTCCCGGATCTAGCATACCGAGTGTCCAGAGGCGCAAACTGCACTGCGGGAGGGAATCAACGCGATATGGTGGCCGGTCTCGGCGTATCCCCCGCGAACCCGAGTGAAACTGGGGCGGCCGCGCAAAATGAAGAGCCGGTCAAGGCCCGCGGACCAAAGGCAGATACCCCGGCCGCGACTACCGTCGCCACCACCGGCGCGTCGGTCGGTTCCTCGGCTTCCGCGAGTGTGAACCTCCCCGCCACGTGCTGGAATTGCGACCAGACGGGGCACTTCTCGCGCGACTGCAGAGCTTTGACGAGGAGACATTGTTATCGTTGCGGGAAGGTCGGATTCACTACCCGTACCTGTCCGACGTGCTCGGGAAACGATTAGAGGAGTCGCGAGAGGGGGGCTACCCGACTCCTACCCCCTTGGCCCCTAACGATTTGTTACTGAAGAAGGATCGTAATGCCTCGTATAGCACCTTTGATGAACGGGGAGGCTCGGTCTCTCTCCATTTTCTACGCGTACAAATTGCCGGAAATGAGATAAGAGCTTTGGTAGATTCCGGGTCTAGCCGTACGTTTGCGGGTCCGGAGGTCACCGCGTTGTTCCGACAGCTCGGTTTCCCCGTCTATACGGCGAGCGGACGACGCGTGACTACCGCGACTAACCAGACTACGAAAGTAAGGGGAGAGGTAGAGGTCCCAATGTGCGTTCAGGGTAAAATCCGAAATATCAGAGTCGGTTCGTTACCACACTTAGCGTCCCCGTGTATATTAGGGGTGGATTTTTTGAAAGCGTTTGGAATAATCGTGGATTTTGCGGGCGATACGTGGAATTTTAGAGAAGATCCCTTGCAGCAATATCAGTTTGAGATGGGTTCTTCGAGTTCTCTCGCAAGCGTGTGCGTAACGTTAGCCGAGGGAGATGCCATAAATCTCGAACCGGACTTAGCGGAAAAAGGGGGGAAGGCGCGAAAACCCGAAGCGTCGCTCCTCGTTTGTTGCGGGTTGAGTGAATTAACGCCGGACCAATAGAAGCGTCTACAAGAATTTTTAGCGTCTAAAGCTACGGTCAATTCGGAAGAGCTCGGAGCCACCACGTTAACCGAACACCATATCGAGGTCGGAGATCACCCTCCTATTCGGCAACGATGTTATCCCGTGTCGCCGAAAATCAAAGAGGCCATTTATGAGGAAGTAGACTGCCTACTGAAAGCCGGTATAATCGAGCCGTCGCAAAGCGAGTGGTCGACACCCGTCGTCATGATTAAAAAACCTAACGGGACATATCGTTTCTGCTTAGATTTCCGAAAAGTGAACGATGTTTCGAAAAAGGACGCGTACCTGTTACCGTACATGAACGGGATCCTCGATAAATTAAGGAAAGCTCGGTACATTTCGACCATTGACTTAAGCCAAGCCTACTTTCAGATTCCGCTATCTCAAAAGAGCCGAGAAATCACGGCTTTTGCGGTGCCGGGAAAGGGCTTGTTTCATTTTAAACGGATGCCATTCGGTTTAACGGGGGCCTTTGCGACTTTCCAGAGGTTGTTGGATCGCTTAATCGGACCAGAGTGAATCCGTACGCGTTCGCGTATCTAGACGATATCGTGGTGGCTACCAAAACGTTCGAGGAACATATCGAGTGGTTGGGACGCGTTTTCGAGCGTATTCGCGAAGCGGGTTTGACGATCAATCCCGAGAAGAGTAAGTTCTGCCGCTCGCAAGTGAAGTATCTCGGATTTTTGGTGCAGCGCGAGAGTCTAAAGGTCGATCCCGATAAGACAGTCGCGATCAGGGAATATCCCGCGCCGCGTAACCTCCGGCAATTGCGTCGATTTATTGGTATGGCGTCGTGGTACCGCCGTTTTATCCCGCAGTGCGCTACTCACTTAGAGCCATTAACGCGACTGCTTAAAAAGAATCAGCCGTGGGGGTGGGGCGAGGAACAGCAAGCCGCGTTTGAGACTATTAAAGGGTGTCTCACTTCCCCACCCACCTTATCGTGTCCCGACTTCAGCGTCCCGTTCGAACTGCAAACGGACGCCAGTTCCGTCGGCTTGAGCGCAATACTCACTCAGAAAATAAACGAGGTCAAACACTTAATAGCTTTCGCGAGTAGGGCTTTATCTGACGCGGAAAGAAAATACTCTACCACCGAGCAAGAATGCTTCGCGGTTATATGGGCGATTAGAAAGCTTAGGTCTTACCTTGAGGGCTACCGATTTACCGTCGTAACGGACCATAACAGCCTCCGGTGGCTGCATAATTTAAAGAATCCGACGGGACGGTTAGCGAGGTGGGCTCTCGAGTTGCTTGAATACGACTACCGAATCGAGCACAGGAAAGGTGCGATGCACTATGTGCCGGACGCACTCTCGCAAATTTACGAGCCAGATAACGACTTGTGCGCGGTCGCCGGGGTTGAGAACGACTGGTACGCGAAAAGATTTAACGAGGTTCTCGAGCACCTGCAAAAATTTCCAGGATGGAAAATAGAGGGGGATCGGTTATATTTTCGTAGACCTCATCCCGTAACTAACGAAACCGTAGATGACCTCGACCAATGGAAGTTTGTTGTACCAAGGGACTCTCGCGATGAAATTATTTGCGCCAACCATGATCCACCTCAGGCCGGACACTTAGGTGTTGAGAAAATTTATCGCCGTGTCGCGACGAGGTATTATTGGCCGCGGATGTTCAACGATATTGCCCGGTACGTGCGCCGGTGCGACACGTGCCAGCGAGCAAAAGTAGAACAGGATGTTTCCGCGGGATTAATGGGCCAACGAGTGATCGAAGCTCCGTGGACGGTTGTCGCCGCCGACATTATGGGGCCGCTTCCGCCCAGTAAGACAGGGCACGCGTACTTTCTCGTGATGCAGGACTTGTTCACCAAATGGATTGAGTGTTGTCCGCTACGTAAAGCGACCGGTAAGAATATCCGCGAGGCTATCGAAAACCTCGTTATTTTTCGTTGGGGAGCCCCACGCGTTTTATTAACCGACAATGGCACGGAATTTCTAAACCGAGAATTACAGGCGTTAACGAGACAGTACGAATCTCAGCATACGACGGTACCGCCCTATCATCCCCAGGCGAACCCCGTCGAACGAGTTAATCGCGTACTCAAAACGATGATTACGGCTTTTTTGGGTCAAGACCACCGCGAGTGGGACCAAAACATTAACAAATTTTGTTTTGCTTATAATTCCGCGCACCATACTTCGCTTCAAGCGACCCCGGCGTTTCTGAATTTTGGGAGGGAACCACAACCTGTTAATCTATTTTGCGAACGAGCAGACGCTGCGGTCGAGGTAGAGAACTCCGACCCCGCCATTTGGAGGGAGAGGATAGAACGAATCCACCAGTTGCGGGCCTGGATTGTCGAAAACTTGGAGACCGCGCGAATGAAACAAACTCGGTATTATAATTTGCGTAGGCGAGACCGTCGGTTTTCCGTAGGCGACCGAGTGTTGAAGCGACAGCACGTCTTATCGTCCGCCGTTCAACACGTGTCTGCAAAGTTAGCGACCAAATTTCATGGTCCCTTTACCGTGCTAAGAATTCTGTCGCCGGTAGTATACGAACTTGCCGATTCATTAGGTAATTCGATCGGAAAAATCCACGTTAAGGATTTGAAACCATATTATGAATAGACTTTCGCGCCCACTTGATTCTTCCTTTCCTTTTTTTCTTTTCTCGTCATTCTCGTACTGAGGAGAATCATTTGTATGGTCGATCTTTTATTTTTGTACGAACGCCTTTATCAAGGCGAATAAAGTAGTAAAAAAATCAAAGTGGCGCAATAGAACTCTTCCGAACCTTTCGGCTATTTGCTCATTTACGGGTCATAAGGAATCCCGCCGTTAACCCCGTCACCTTTACTCGGTAGTACCGCGTTGGTCCGACATCACGTAATAAAGCCACGATAAGGCATAAAACCGCGCTCCCGCTATGCAGTCGACACGCCATGTTACGTTGGTGTCGCGTTAGGACCGCTCGTCGAAAACGACGTAGCAAAACTTAGCCGAGTACTGCAAGCGTACTCGGCCCCCAAAAGGGAGTTAACCTCCCGTTTAAAAGGACGTTAGGTAGAGTTAAGTAAGCGGCCGACAGCAAGCGCGAGGCGTTCGCCGTCGTAGGCAATCGTAGGAAGGTCCGACTTGTATCGCGACGATAAATCCGAAATGGAAAGCTGGGGCGGTAGATGACTGCCCCCGAGTACGAGTTCCGAGGTCTGACAAGGCGTGGGGATGGGACAGAATTTCGTAAATTAAAAGTAGTTGTTAGTTTATAAATTTTTTGTGTGTGTTATGACGTCTTATTTTGTATTCGTTCTACTGTGCCGAGGCCTGAGCTGGAGATCTCGATCGCGAAGCGCTCTTATGCTCACCCCGGAGGGCGAGTGGCTGAGCGGGGCAACCGCACCCGGTATGCTTCCTCTTGGGGTGGGGTGTTGTGACGTTGCGGCCCGCCGCTTCGTGGCAGCGCCCGTCGTCACAAGGCGCGGAAATGTGCGCCCAGGGACGAGCCAGAGAGGCGACGACGAGATCTCCAGAGGCCAAAAAGTCGATTTCGTTTCCGCGTTTTGACTATTCTTTTATTTTCATGTGTAATTATAATGCGCGCGGCGCCTCACCCACACCACGGCGAATCTTCGAGGGAGTACCGATAACGAAAGGGGTCCGGGAGGACCAAGGACCGAGGAGGGGTGGCGAGAACGGAAACTACAGGGATCACGAGCGGCGAGAGCAACGCGGCAGGCGTGCGGCGAAGGGGGCAGCGATGGACAAGGCCGCCGATAGCGGGGCCCCAGGTACCGGGGAAAACCCGGCCTCAGCAATCTGCCTCCACGGAATACCGGCCCGCGGGGTGACTGATGACCGCCCCGAGGGCAACCGGAGGCACACCGGCCAGAACAAAGTCCAGTCCACTGCCCAGGGACAAATTGAAGAAGTCGCTACGCCGCCGAGGGACCGTTGCGCGCCCCCGAAGGATCCACTTTACGACGATCCTGCGTTAGAATATCGCGCAAGCTTGCAAGCTCGCTCTCGATTGGTTGGCACGCCCCTACGGAAGAGGGTGCCGCATCGATTCCGTTATCGAGCGAATCTAGCGAGACACTCTCTGGTCATCCGTCGGCGAGTCCGAACGTTCTTCTTAAACTACGCGATAGCCGCCCCGAGTCGGGAAAATCTGTTACGTTGCGACGATCCTCCGTACGAGGTGACGGCGAGGAGCCCTACGAGGAGACATCACATCGGTGAGGTTGCCCGCAGTAATTAATATCGAGATGTAAAGACACGACGCCGCCCTCCGGTGCACGCTCTCGTCCGGGATAACGTTGTAATATCGCGACGCGTGCGGTCCCTTGAGACCGCGTATCGAATGGCGATCGACAGCGAGAGCGAAGGGCTTCGGGATGGTATCGTGGCCGCGGAATTGAGATAAAGACGCGATTGCGAGCCTCTGGAGGTATATAACGCGATGCAAGGGAGAGGCAGGGGCAGAAGCAGAGGCAGAGGCAGAGGCAGAGGCAGAGGCAGAGGCAGTGGCAGTGGCAGTGGTAGTGGCAGTGGCAGTGGCAGAGGAAGAGGTGGAGATAGAGAAAAAGGCAGAGGCAGAGGCAAAGCTGGAGAAGAGAAAAAAATCACGGAAATTTAAATTCCTTATTATGAGAAATAACTTTTATATCATACGTACTTCTTTTAATTTACTTTGAAATAAAATAACAACATTAATACACATATAGGTAATATATTTTATTTATGCGTAGCTGTTCTTCTGATTCCTAAAAACCTTTTCCTTCCTTAATTAATAAAAATAGTATTACCTTAACAAATAATTTTTATGTTAATAAATATTTATTTTGTTTTATTTACAATTTTTATATTTTTAAATTATATATACTGTTCGCGGCGTATCGCCTTGTAAATAGCATAGTTACTTCATGTTCATGTATTCATTTATCGTTTATACCTAGTTGCATAAGTCGTTTGTAATTCTCGCGCAAAACGTCGGCGGATCGCGGTCAGCCGAATCATGCGACTCACCTGTCGGTGCTGCCATCGCCCATCCGCCGACGGTATCCACCCCCCCCCCCCGGAAAGGGAACAACTACTCGCCGCAGCGACATGTTCCAGGACCGCGGGGACAGAGCATTAGCAATCCAGCCGTCTTACGGCAAACACATTTTGGACAGCCGCCTTACGGCACACCCTCTCATCGTCAAATAGTCGGAGAGGACACACCTCTGATCAGAACTTCTCGTCAAGCCGCCGTGCGGCACACACACACACACATAGTCTAAAAGCCGTCTTACGGCGTACGTTTGCCGGGCAAAACGCATCACGGAATCGCCTTTGCCGCCTTGCTCAACCGGGAGTGCGCACGTCTCTTACTGCCTTTTCTTGCCTGCTCTATCGCTTGCTCTCCACCGTTTTGCTTGCTTGCACGAGTTTTACCATCGCATGCCGAACGAGACCCACGGAGCGGCCAAGTCAGGGGACAGGACAAGGATTGGCGGAATCACGGGGACGACGGCCGACACGGTGAGTCGCTTCGCTTAATATTTCGTAGCATGCGTTTCCGCTTCCGCGTTAAACATTTGATAGTCGTGAGGGGAACCCCCCTCTGGTCCTTCGAGTATCGCAAATCTTGCCTCCGGGGCGAAACTATCCCCGTTCATATACAATATATACATACAAATTATACATAAATTATATATATATATATACATATATATATATATATATATATATATATATAATTTATAAATATTTATAAATGTAACGTAGCGCATCTTGTCGATTTGCCAACTCGAGATTCGGCACTCGGCAAGACACCGTACGCGATACCCAAAATGCGTGGCAACGTCGCATAGCCGGCGAAGCAGCTACGTCATAAACGGAGACAACCGAGACAGTGAATCGTATGTCTGTCCTTCTCTCCTCGCTTGAAGCTTGCCGAGCGGCGAGCGCCGGGGCTGGCCGAGCGCGGCCGCCGCGGCCGCAGCATATCCCCTCTAACTGGCTAGTTCGGACACGAACCATTAGCACGGACGCAAACCATGTGCGGTTACCGAGCGAAACGACGTAGTTGATGCGCACTTTCTCAAGCGGCGCGTTGGAAAATGCGACACAGAAAAATTGACGAAAAATGCCGGGATGGGCTCTCTCAAGTTTCTCTCTGGTTGAACACAGCTTTTTATTACTTGCGTTATATGTATGAGCCGCCCTTTGCTGCGCGTGCGCAAATAACCCGGCAACCGAGTAACGACTTGAATATTTCGTTGAGCACCGACAGCACCAAACAGCAGTGCTGCAATTGAATATAAGTCCGTGATCGGAACTTCGGAAGGCTGTTAATAGACTAAAATAAGGTAGAGAATAACGTAAGTCGCAAAAGGCTGTATCCTATATAGCAGAGTGCATTAAATGACGTTATAATGCCGTCAAACCCATGCAGCACAAAATATTTTCAAAAAATATGTCTAAATATTTCTATAAAAATATTGCAAAAAACATTTTAAAATGGTTTTAGGAATATTTTAAAATAGCTTAAAAATATATTTTGTGGTAACATTTTAAAAATATTTTAAAAATTTTTTAAAAATATCTTTTTAAAATGTTTTTATTTACCATTCAGATATTTTCTGAAATATTTAAAATATATTTAAAAATATATATATATATATATATATATATATATATATATATATTGTTTTATAATCTTGTTCCAAAATATTTAAAAAATATTATTTTAAATTTTCTAAGTCCTCTCGCAGCGTGTTGCTTTCGCGCCGCGGTCATTACCTCCGGACCGCCCAAGCAAAAGTTTTCTAAGTTCTCTCGCGGCGTGTGACTTTCGCTGGGACGAATCGGTACAGCGTCCAAGTTCTGTCGGATTAAACTATAACATTTTTTTACAGCGAGAGCTATAATTTAGCAACCCATGTGCGAATGTCGGACTTTTGCCAGAGTTGTTTGCATGGCTAGAAGTGGCACAATATTGGCTGCCAAGACTTGATGGGTGGTACTGCCCTAGTACGGATAAACCGCTAGATCAGTGTTGTGCCAGTCTCGGTGACCAGTATCCCCATCCAACCATATTTTGTTCCGAGGCGAGTCTCGTCTCTGTACTGACCGTGTATAAGGCCAGAAATGATATTGATCTACGGCCGAGAGTCGGCTCAGTACTAGGCATGTATTGGGTCAACTTAGAAAATTTTCGCTCGGCGTCGGAGGTAACAACCGCGCGAAAGCAACACGCCGCGAGGGGACTTAGAAAACTTTTTGCTCGAGCGGCGCCGGAGGTAACGACCGCGGCGCGGAAGCAACACGCCGCGAAAGGACTTTTTGCTAGAGCCCACGCCGGAGGTAACGACCGCGTTCGTGCCTCTCGGTTACAAGTACCTTGAATTATGGTGTCATTCGTCTCGCTTCGCGTCAACGTGGCGTATCGTCGACCCCCGAGACCGGCTGCCGGATATTCTTTACGGTAATCAAATTTGCGTCGTCGTCGCTCTCAGCGGTCAAGTCCCGATGGTCAAGTCTCGATATTTCGCCTCCGGCGCCCGTAAGCGACCGTGCGTAAGACCGTGCGTCGCCGATCGCTCGTCCGGCCGGTTGGGTACTATAAGAAGTGCGGTGCGCTCAGCGAACCGAGCGACACGAGCGATACGTATGGACGTGCAAACGCGTTTTGCTTGGTCCGTACAAATGTGTAAAACATTTGTTGAATACGTACACAAAAAGAGCACGTACATACAACGAAGTCGATGCGGAGAGCATCGTTTCCCGTTCGCTCGCGCTCGTAGTTGATCGCTACCGTCGTGTAACTTATACGAACACAGCATTGCCACAAGTCGGTGTCGAAAGACCGAATTGGACTTGGAGAAATTCTCGCTCGAGCAGCGCCGGAAGTAACGACCGCGGCACAAAAGCAACACTCCGCGAGTATGATATATGGCAATCAGTGTTGTCCCTGTACTAGTACTCTGTGTCGGGCCAAAGTTGGCGCCAAGACTGGGACCTAGTTTATTTTCTGTAGATTAAAACATCAAAGATTCTATCTATGTATCAATAATAAATAAAAATAAGTGCAATCAAATTTTGTATTTTTTATTTTACAATATTTTACAATATTGAAGCAATATTCTAAAAAAATTTTACAAATATTACTGAATATATATTTATTTGCAATTTTTTAAAAATATTTTAAAAAATATTTTTCTGACATAATCTGGCGGACATAGAAACATTCTAAAAATATTTTTGTGAATTATTTTAATCTTCCTAAAAAATATTTTGTGCTGTATGAGAAGTGACGTCTCTAACGACAACAATTCGTCACTTTAACTGCACTCTTACGCCACTTGCCATCTGCTATCTGGGATATTTTAGTTTTTTACGTCTTACGTTTTTCCATGTATGCTAATAGAGTAATAAAAAAGTATTAAAAAATATAAAATATCAAATATAAAAAATATATAAACAAAAATAAAAAATATGGAAAGGACAAGCGTGTGTAAGTAAAAAAGTAAATCTGTAAAGGCTAATAAATACTGCAGTAATAAATTATGTAAACCTTATTAGTAGTGGTAATAAGGGAGTTCCAATCCGGGGGCTCCGAGGGGGGTGAGGGAGGGGGAGTATCGGATTACGCGGGGAGCGAGGGGGTAAGGGAGGGGGGTATCGGATTACGCGGGTGGTGAGGGGGTGAGGGAGGGGGGTATCGGATTACGCGGGGAGGTGAGAGAGGGGGGTATCGGATTTCGCGGGGGTGAAGGGGAGGGGGGTGTCGGGTTACACAGGGGTATCGGATTTCGCGGGGGTGAGGGGGAGGAGGTATCGGGTTACACAGGCGAATCAGATTACGAGGGGAAGGGGTGACCTTGGCATACCACCGGGATGACTCACCAGGATGACTCACCGGGATGACTCACCCGCGCCGCTGGTGCGCGCGGGGGGGAGGGAGTCCGCGTTCGCGTTCGCGCTGCGGGTCCGCGTGGGGGTCCGCGGGGGTCCGCGGGGGCCGCGTAGAAGTCCGCGGTTGCGCACTAAACTTATACTCCTTAGTAGTAGACGTTTTTATCTCTACAAACTCGCTACGCGGTTCGCGTAGGCAATCAGCGCCTCGTCCATGAGGGGAAATCGACCCTTCGTCAGGCGGAACAAGTCTTCCCGCGCGCGGCCGGGCGCGGATATTGTGCCCCCAATGGAAGCCGGGGCGCGGGAGGAGCGCCTCTTTCTTCAAACACCTCTACAGCGTCTTCAAACTGGGGAGCGTCGGGCCCCCTCAAAATTTCATTGTTTTCTATGTCTTTAGGCACAAAAGTTTCGCGCGGAGACATTACAAAAAACTTAGTTTAATCACCCAAACACAAAACACGTTCGTACACAAGAAACTCGTAAAAAATATATACGTGTAACACTTTGCGCGGACTCGACGAGACTGAATTCAATGACGGTTGCAGAAGTCGCCAGATAAAAAAATATAATGGCAGTGTATAAAACTGATAGTCGCGATACGTCTCGCTATTACACCTGCGAGCGCCGATGTCCGCCAGAACGTCATCGGGACGTCATCGGGACGATGATCGACCCGATAACGCATCGAACCTGTTGGAACATGTTCGTTGTAAACAACATTTTCGAGGAAAAAGGGGGTGTTATCGCGTAGACTAAACAATTTTGCGCTATTTTTTACAACGCAGTACGCAAAACAAAGGAAAAGATCTTTCAAAAAATCAGTTAGAGCGAGAGAGAGAGCAAAGGGTATATAACGAGGGATGAAGCGCATCGAGCCGCAGTAGTCAGATTTGAGAGTGATACATCGATCGAAAAGTATCGCGGTTTCTTCGTTATTGTATGGTTGAACATTATCACGTGCAAGTGCTCTGGAAAAGAGATTTTTTTATCGCTCAATCGCAAAGATGTTCGTCCTGCTGTTGAGACCTTCGAACATTCGCGATTTTAGCGCCGAACAGCTGCAATTTGTGCCGAAAACCGTTCTGTTGCAAATGTGCGGCGATCACATTTACTACGTGTGGGACAAGCTTCCGGAGCATATAAAGGCGGATTCGGAGGTTCAGACCTATCATCGCTGTGACGAACATTACAACCAACCGTGGCAGCGAACGCACATCGACGGTCCTGCTCCGATGATTAAGGATTGCGGCGAATGTCAACGAAACAAACATTAGCTTTCGCAACGTGAACATTTTTTTATTTTTATAACAGTGAGCAAGAAGAAATGACGCTTGTCAATAATCGCTCGGTGTTACCGGACTATGAAAGTGATGAAAGCGATGACATTCCATACTCTTGCAAACGTTTTTACTATGGTGACCATTTAATAGATGATATCGCAAATGCTTTGCGTGATGAAGATCGAAGACGAAAATCGACGGATGTGCAACGAATATCGCTGGTGCAGTTTGTTCGCGATCGCGAACTCGAGATACGCGGAACCGATAAACGCATCGTTAGACAAGGAGTTGTTATCAATACCGATAAGCATCCTTATGACTGGAAGTCTAACATAAGACGAAAAATATACATACAGGTGCGGAACGAGGTAAAAGAATGTGAAGCTCGTCTAGATCGTAATAATCCTTTATACATTAAACTGTTTAAACATGACTTTAAATCGCAGTATGAGGAGTATCGCTATTGGGCGACTAAAGTTATGCGTGAGATAAAAAGGTACTCAATTCATCTGCTAGTTCAAATTTACACAGGCACTGGGAAGTGCATTGAAGTGGTGGCGAGGTACAATGTGCATCTGATATACTATAACCTTTTCGTCCACAATAAAATGCAAAGAACTCTTGAACGTGAACTTATCGATTGTGATAATTGGCACTGTGATGTCCCTTTCTTCAGTCTTTATAAATTTATGTTGGAACACTATAACATTCAGTATACCTTTCGAAATTGTCCAGCGTGTCATCGATGCGTGTGCAAGTGCCCCTTCGAAGAGTGTGACGTAATCGACAAGACTACATTATGGAATATGCGTCGAATTCGTGGTGATGAACAACTTGAATCTGATGAACAACCTGAATCTGAATCTGAATAGATAAAACATGGAGCAATTCGAGCAAACCGAACGCGATCTGTTGGAACTGTCCGACCAAGTAACTACCTTGGGTAAATATTTCACATGGACGCTGCAATGCGCAAAATTCGTCGAGCAGCTCGAGACACGAGCTCGAGACTTTTGCAGTAGTGCCAAACGTCCGCTCTCGATCGGGCAAAGGCAATCGTTGGTTGCCAGAATAGCGCGACTCGAGGGTGTGAAGTCGCGATTGGAAAGACAATTTATCCATAGCGGTGGTGATTATGCGAACGCCGGTAACAGTGGCGACACGCGCGCGGCAGAACTCGTATGGCGAGGAATCAATGCCGCGTTCAAAACGCGAATAATGACCGGTGCGGTAATTAATATAGACCATATAGAGCCGCGACAATTTTTAGAAAACGCCTGCAGCGTAGTGTGCAAGCGAGTGCGAGACATTATAAAAAAACATAACTGTGTCAAAGTGAACACTGCGTTCAACGGGGAGTTTGTGGCGGGTGATAAACGTGACAATAAGAGTATATGTACAAATAACATAGAACTCTGTCGTACATCGCACTTGCGCGATTGGTACGAGCGACACGTTATCGAGCCCACATTAGCGAAATTCGAGGAGTTCCAGGAACGCGACAGTGGGTGGGCGTTGACTCGAATCCTCAATTTGACGGTGAACGTCAACAAGTACAATCCTTTGCGCGCGGGGTGTCACTTGGAATTGTCTAAAGACATTAAAGTAAAGAACGCAGTGATCAATGTGCTGTCTATGGACAATGCATGTTTTGCATGGTCAGTGGTCGCCGCCTTACATCCAGCCGAAAGACATTCAGAACGGGAATCATCATACCCGCATTATTCAAGGGTACTGGATTTACAAGGCATTGAGTTCCCAATGACGTTGAGTCAAATTAAACAGTTCGAACGACTCAACAATATATCCGTCAACGTCTATACCATCGAGGGACAGAAGACGTCAAACGTTCTTCCAATACGGCTTACCGACCGCACGAGTGTTAAAAAACATGTGAATCTGCTGTACGTGCAGGATCCGCGAGACAACAATGTTGGACATTTCGCGTGGATTAAAAATCTATCCCGTCTCGTGAGCTCACAATTGAGCAAGCATTATGGTCAGAAATACATTTGTGATCGGTAAGTACATATATTTTTTAATAATATATATCATTTTTTATATTTTGTGTATACAATTTATATTTTATGATTCTTTTTTTTTGCAGATGTCTTCACTACTTTAGTTCGAGCGACAAGTTGCAGTCTCACACTGTAGACTGCCAAAAGGTAAACGATTGCGCTATAGTAGATAAGCTAGGCCGATTCTAGACCACATACCGAGGGCGAGGGGTGGTGAGGGGCTGGGGGGAACCGCGGGCAGGGGAGAACCGAGGGCGAGGGGTGGTGAGGGGCAGGGGGGAACCGCGGGCGGGGGTGAAAAGGGGGACCGCGGGGGGAGGGGGAAACCGCGTTCTTGGGCGCCGCGGGGGAGGGGGAAAGGGGAACTGCGTTCTTGGGCGCCGAGGTGGGAGGGGGAGGGGGAACTGCGTTCTTTTCTGCGTCGCGGGGGAAGGGGGAGGGGGGAACCGCGTTTTTCGGGCGCCGTGTTTTCCGGCGCCGCGGGGCGAGGGGGTCCGCGTTTTCCGGCGCCGCGGGGCGAGGGGGTCCACGTTTTTCGGCGCCGCGGGGCGAGAGGTCCGCGATTTTCGGCGCCGCGGGGCGAGGGGTCCGCGTTTTCCGGCGCCGCGGAGTCCGCGTGACGTCACATGCTCCCGCTCGCGTTATCTCTCCATCGTAGATGTTTCTCCCCCGGCCCCCGGTTGCGCGCGTCTTCTCGTTCGCGCGGTCTCTCTCTCCCGTTAGCGCGTTCTCGCTCAGAAATTATACAAAAACTACAAATAGAAAAATTGCTTACCACCGCTTGATTTCAACCTAAAACCCCCGGCTCCTGAGTCACCTTCCGCACTGTGTGTGACACAACATTGATTGTCTTTTTATTGTTACACTTATTGTTACACTTATTGTTACACTTATTGTTAATCTCTTAGCAGTATAGGTTTCTTAATTTTAGATAATATACACTTAAAATATTTCTCCAGACACTTCCATTTCTTCATCGTTTGCTTCAACTTCCATATCATGTCCTTCAAACTGCAATTCTTCGAAATCCATTTTTTACTTTAATGATGAAACCGCGGTGTTGCACTAACGCGTCTAAATCAATTAGACGTTATATTCTCTACCGTCTTCTCGACCGTCTTCTATTCTTTTCCAATATATTTGATAATAGAGAAACATCTAGTTCGATTAGCGATCGACGATTCCGATTTCGCGACGGATGCTTCCCAGGAAAAAATCTACAAACACATATATATGCGGCCTCTTTCTTCGCTTCATACAATGTCTCTTTTAAACATTTCATGATCATCAAAATCCTGCCACATTAGTATTTCACGACATTCATAAAATTCGAGAAACTTCCGATGCGATCGGAGATCGGCGATTCCGATTACCCGACGGATCTGACATTTCGTTACATCGACGGTCCGCGGATCCCCATTCCTTACGAACAGATCGTTGATTTTCACGATCGGTTTCCCTTCAGGATAGAACACTGGTTTGCAAAGTTTTGCGTACTCGCTCATATCGGTGGGCTTTGATATACAGCTTAAGATGGCGAACCAATTGTTGTATAAACCGCACTATCAAGTATGCCAACCGACTCTTACTTTTAGTCCTCGACTACTGAGCGTACATTCATATTCATCCTTCTACATCTCACAATTGTCACATTGTTTTTTATCATATCTAATTTCATCTCAGCATCCATACAATTGCACCTGTGCAATTGCACGTGTGCAATGATGTCACCGCGAGACACGTATGTTCTCGAAAACGATATCGCGCCATTGACTTTCGATGATTTGATCTGTAAAACTGTTATTGAACCGCGATCAAACAGCTATCAAACAGGTATTGAACCGCTATGAAACAGCTATCAAACAGGTATTGAACAGCTATCAAACAACTAAAACAGCTCTTGAACCGCTATCAAACTTTTTTTAAACAACTAAAAACAGCTTTTAAACAGCTATCAAACAACTAAAACAATTATCAGTATAACAGCGATCAGTATAACAGCGATCTGTATAACTGCAATCTGTATAACTGCGATCTGTATAACTGCTATTGAACCGCTATCAAACTTTTTTTAAACAACTAAAAACAGCTTTTAAACAGCTATCAAACAACTAAAACAGTTATCTGTATAACAGCGATCTGTATAACTGCTATTGAACCGCTATCAAACTTCTTTTAAACAACTAAAAACAGCTTTTAAACAGCTATCAAACAAAACAGTTATCTATATAACAACGATCTGTATAACTGCGATCTGTATAACTGCTATTGAACCGTTATCAAACTTCTTTTAAACAACTAAAAACAGCTCTTGAACAGCTAAAACATCTATATTATACTACAAAGTATGTGGGAAAAGAAAATAAAACGTTTATATATACATATATAGTTTATTTCAAAAAAATCATAATTTTTTCTGGTGTCGCGACCACCAGTTAAATATTTTTAATACATTTTGTAATGCGCAATTCTTAACATGTTTTCCGCATCTTACAGTATTAGTAACATCTAGATTATTTAAAGATTCGATATCTTCGTAATCTGCATCCAAAGTCTCAATTTTTAGATGTCTTCTCGCTTTATTCTCAAGCAGATCCACCAGCCATTCTCGTTTCTGGCATCCCTTGACGTACACAAGAGTCGACGTCTCGTCGCCCTCTCCAAGTACAGCCGATGTAATTAGATGTTTCGCCATGCTGTAGGACACGTTTCCGTCTTCCCATCGTAGTCCATGGTGATTCGCAATCAACCAGGAAGCGCATGATCTGTCGGATTTCGCGAGGAGACTCCATGGCATGGGACATGTAAAAATGTAATGTGTCAAAACGGTCCCGTTTCTCAGAACCGCCACCTCCTTTACGACAAATTTCATCCCGACGGTGAATCCCTGCAGATCGACAAACGTCGGTACGATCATAACGAAACGGCGGAGCAATCTGTATCTTATCGCGGTACATCAGTGTCTCTTATATTGTAATATCTGCGTATATTGCAACATCTGCTGATATTGCAATTTACATGAGTTTGCGCACTACATTCGACAACGGACAGTATTCGATTACACGATCATGCAAGATGAGACAATAGGCGGTAGTATTTGCAGGTACATTTTCTTTACAATCAAATTCTATTCGCACATCCACGGTGGCGCTCTTGACAGATTCGTTTTGTCGCGAGCAATCAATGACAACAAAAGGTCCTTCCATCAGGAATGTATACAAGCTGCAAAGCGTATCGAAGGAATCGTATCCGTAATAAGTTTTACGAAAACGCGCATACATATCGAAAAGAACGGCGTATCGATTTTTAGTAAAATCCAGATTCATGTCGTCGTACGGATAAAATTCGGAGTTTAGATAAAGTTTCACGTTGGTCAAATTACAGGCATCGAATACGCTAACATTTTGAGACATGATATTCTTGCGGCCGGTCTGCAGCGCAAAGATAACGTACCGCGGCTTCTCCAGCTGAGTCGCCGTTTTGACGGCCCACGAATGCTTGGTCGTGCTCTGCAACATGGGATACTCGTACAGATCCCACGAACGGAAACTGACACTAAGATATCGCCCGCTTTCCAAGGCCCGTAGCATAGATAGCTTATTGACCTCGTTTAACGTAACGTGAGGCATTCGCCACTGTATTTTAAACAATTCGATTTCCGGCTCCGTCGTAGGATTTCCTACAATGCAATTGTTATCGCTACGCGCATGTATCAAAATTAATTCGTGACGAGCATTAACAACGACGCGTTTGTAATCCTCGCAAAAGCCCAGCAACAACTTAAGCGGTACGCAAAAGTTAAAGTATCCTTCCGGTATGCTCGATGTAACGTCCCAGCCAGCATTCCGCATGAGTTGAGAATCATTATACGATAGCGATACGTAGTTCTTGATGGTACTGGTTATGCCAACGTTTCTGTTGCGATCAATCTCCACACCGTTGAGCTCGTATCGAATCTCATCGAACATGAACGCCACGCAATAATTCGCAAGCGTTGTCACAGACTCGTCATTCCTTCTCTTTATTACCAATCGTCCTTCAACGTAGAGAAAGCTTTCACACGGCAATGTGTATAAATCCTGCTGTTGTATGGGTATTCTTATCTCATCGTTATGTCCAAACGTTGTGTTAGCGTACGGATTGTACGTGTGTGTCTCAATCTTGACGACGCTGTCGTCAAAGATCGGTTCACCTCCAATGTTTAAGATATTAGCCATTTCGTACGACGAAACCCAATGATTTCAAAAATTCAATGTTTGACGCAGTGAGTTTCTTCTTTGGCAATCAAATTGTCTTTTTGTTTCTCGTCTGTCGCACCTGCTCAGCTTCGTTCAGTACGAGCATCTCACGTTATCGCTGTCGTCTTCGTACATGCAGTCTAACGGTGATCTCTTCTCCGCGAAAATCAATCAATTGACCGTCCTGATCCACGACGCGAAGCGTCAAGTCCGAAATGCTCTGTACGATGATCGGAAGGTAAATGATCTGTGCCGGCGTTTCCGATCTTATATCCTGGTGGCACGCTCGGTGAAAACTCGTGTATCGTGTGCACGTACTTGTCGTTGCTGTACGCACCCGCTGTCACGTTACACTCTATGCGAATGATGTTTACGTTGATGATATTTAGCGGAACATCCGATTCGTGCCATTGTCGCGACTCCAGCACGCGATTCGCTGAAAATCCCAGCAGCGATCCAATGTTGTTCGGTTTTGTGAAATTTATCCGATAAGCGCACTTGATCTCGCTCTTCATCGTATTGCTATTAGCATGAATAATAATCAATGGGTGCGGTTCATCTTCGTTTGTCGAGACATTATTGGATGGGTCCCATAAAAGAGCGCGTTTCAGATACATGTCTATATCACGCTGTTCGTACGATCCTTCGGGAATGGTAATCTCCTTGTCGTCGTCGTCATAGTAGAATTTATTGTTCGACGAATTTACATTCGGTATCGTGTGATATGTTTCAAAATCTGTTAGACCGAGCTCGTAATCGCCATCGCTCAAATCCACGGCGGGAAAGTAGCTTACCGCGAGGATGCTGCTCTTGCCGGTGAGCGTAAATGTCAGTGACATGTTTGAATGAATACTGAGATTAAACAGCGTAACGCCGGTCTTTAAATTGATTGTCAACCGACTGTAGAAAACGCAGACACAGTTGTCCGCAATTGCTCTGATCGTATCGCTGATAAGGCGTGCGATTGTACTCTATTACATTGTTCTCTAGATACTGCGCCAATTCTCTCGGTGGTCGAAGATTGCCAAAACTGTCGAAATATATGGCACGATCTCCCTTCTTCGCATACGCCACCCAGTGAGTACCCGGTCCATCAGTATTATCCAAATTCACGATACCGCTCTCGTTTCGACGTATGCCGCCGATCGGTAACGAGTCGCGCATGAAAACACCTCTAAAATATGGAACGCGCATACGTTTTGCCAATTGTTGCAGTTGCACATTAGTAGTTACACTATTGGGAGTTTTTAGCGTTCTTTCGACGTTTTTTTTTTCTTGAGACTCCCCGTCCGCGTTTGTATGAAGCGAGATAAAGTCCGTGACCTTCTATGGCGCGATTGTGACGTTGCATCTCTTCCAGCTGACGTCGCGCGGCTTTGTTGTCATTCACGGCCTTTGCGACTCTTGCCGCTCCGCCGACCAACGAGCCGAGAACCCCTAATAACGGCAAGATCGGTAGGATACCGCCGCGTTTCGCTACCGGAAGTATTCGCTTGGTCTTCTTCTTTTTCTTCGTTTTTTAATCCATACCGAGTTTCGTTTTAGCCTTCATGGCCGCCCAGACGGCTGTAGCCGCAGCTCTCTCTCCGAGAGTCAAATCGTTCGCGATGACACGTTTTCGCGCTTCCGCGGCAAGTATATTGTTTGCCATGTGTCGTTCTGCGAGATTGCTGCTACGCGAGTAAGCTATGTCGTGCTCGCGACACGCCGCGTCCAATGGATTAATACCCCGATTACCTCTTGCCAATCGTGTTTCTAAGCGAGTTCCCGGTCCGCAAAATTGATAGCCGGGGATATGTAATTCGATCGGAAGCGCGTTTATCGCGCGATTCAGCAGACCTCGACCTATCTTCGGTGGCATTCGCCGCAGTTTTTTATCAACGGCGGCGGACCATCGATGTGTGTTTGCTGACACGGCAAATTATAATGTATTAAACAGCGCCGATATTGCTGAACCTCCAAATCTGTCTTGATATGTTCGGGAAGCTTATCCCACAAATAATCTATGTTATTATAAAACTGTCGCAGTAGAATGACCTTTGGTATATACTTTAACTGCTCGGCGGTTAAATCGTAAATATCGCTGTTATCCGACACGAGCAAAAACATTTTAACGACTGAGCATCTCAGTTCTACGCGTCTCTATAAATAGGCCAGCTTTCTTGATATTATTATTCATTCGTTGTGGAGGGGAGGTAAAATGCGGTTCGTACGACAATCGCGGACGATCAAAGTAAAAAACTTTGGCGATAGGATGCCGTTAACAAAAGGGGTACGCAAACATGGAGGCATGCTACCGATTTCTATACGCGGTATCATCTGCGGTCCGTCGAATTGCGGCAAGATAAACTTGTTTTGATAAGCTTGCTGGAAAGTCCGCACGGTGTACGTTTCGAGAACGTGTATGTGTACTCGAAATCGTTGCAACAACCGAAATATCGATATTTGGAGAATATACTAACACCGATAGAAGAGATTGGTTACTTTACGTTCTCGAATAACAGTGACGTCATTCCGCCGAGTGAAGCGCTCCCAAATTCTATTGCTTCCTCATAGAGGAAGCTTTGTTTTCGTGAAATCGTTTACGGATTTTTGTTTGCGTATAAAGTTGGATCTAGTTATCCAAATTTAAATTAATTATATATGAAATAGGGGTAGAAGAAACCAAAGAAGAGATCGGTTTTTAAGTTTTTTATGCCAATATGTTCATATTGTTGTAAAAGGTCAAAATATCGCGTTAAAAAAAATGTCCGTATGTGTGTGTGTGTGTATATGTGCGGATTTATGTCCGTGGTTGCTCTAACTTCCGCAAATATTGAGATATCGGACTGTTTTTTTTTTAATCGATAGAGTATCATTCAAGGAAAGTTGGTATTGAATTTGGCGATGATCGGTAAAGGGGTACTTTTTTAAAAAAATTTTAAATTTTTTTTGAAATGTCCGTGGTTGCTCTAACTTCCGCAAATATTGAGATATCGGGCTGTTTTTTTTTTTTTATCGATAGAGTATCATTTAAGGAAAATTGGTATTGAATTTGGAGATAATCGGTAAAGGGGTTCTTTTTTAAAAAAATTTTAAGTTTTTTTAGAAATGTCCGTGGTTGCTCTAACTTCCACAAATATTGAGATATCGAGCTGTTTTTTTTTTTTTTTTTTAATCGATAGAGTATCATTCAAGGAAAGTTGGTATTGAATTTGGAGATGATCGGTAAAGGGGTTCTTTTTTAAAAAAATTTTAAAATTTTTTTTTAATGTCCGTGGTTGCTCTAACTTCCACAAATATTGAGATATCGAGCTGTTTTTTTTTTAATCCAAATTACAGTTTCTTCATATTTCATTAATGTTTCAAGGAGTTTATCGTCCATTCCATCATCCAAAACTAAATAATTTAAAGAATATTATTTTTTTTTTCAAAAAAAAATTAAATTAATATATTTATATAATAATTAATTAATTATTACTTTTTCTACATTCTTCCATTTCACTTTTAAAATCTTCCATTTCGACAAATATAAACGTTAAATATCTTTATAAATATATCACAGATTACTAAAATGAGATTATTATGTGAAATCATCAGTTTATACTGTTTTTTTTCTTTGGAGGAGAAAAATTTTTATGCATACCCTAGGTACGGTCCTGTTATGTAGCTATATTTACATAATATTTGAAAAAAAGATTGTATAAGCTGATGATTTCACATAATATTAGTAATCTGTGATATATTTTTAAAAATATATTTAACGTTTATATTTGTCGAAATGGAAAATAAAAGTGAAATGGAAGAATGTAGAAAAAGTAATAATTAATTAATTATTATATAAATATATCAATTTAATTTCTTTTAGAAAAAAAATAATATTCTTTAAATTATTTAGTTTTGGATGATGGAATGGACAATATACTCCTTGAAACAATAATGGAATATGAAGAAACAATAATTTGGATAAAACAGATCATAGATCAAAAAATTCTTAAAATCGTCATCAAAGCAGAGGCAAAAAAACGAAAGTTTTTAAAAGAAAAAATTGAATTGAAAAAAGCAAGAGGAATAGAATAAAAGAGAAAGAAAAAAGAAAATAGTATGTATAATAATTTTGTGATTATACAATTACAGTTATAAAATACAGTTATAAACTATTTTAGATATTAGTTTTCTGCTTTACATTTTACATTTAGTTATTATCGTTCTCGAGCGCGTGGGATCAGGAGCAGAAGAAATTGGCAAGGCAGAGAATGGATTGAAGGAAGAGGATGGAGAGAAGAAAGTTTAAGAAGCGGAGAATATAGAGGGAGAGGAAGAGGATGGACAGGCGAAAGGAGAGAAAGAGGAAGAGGATGGACAGGCGAATGGAAAGCAAGCGAACGAAGAAGAGGAGGGAATATGGGACGCCGTTTTTTTATTTTTAATTATTTATTTATTTATTTGATTTAAAAATACTCAGTTATAGGGGATGCAGAAATTAACGATGCGTTAGATCAAGCACAAAAAGATCAGCAAGATATTGAAGATGAAGAAATAGAATCTTTTATTTAAAAAAATGTAGAAGAGGAGCAAGAGGTAGATATATTTACTCAAACTGGTATTGCAGATGGCTCAAATAAAGGAAGCATTTATTTTTTTCAATGTATTTTTAGTATTTATTTGTTTTGGCTTCCTCATAGAGGAAGCATTTATTTTTTTCAATGTATTTTCAGTATTTATTTGTTTTGGCTTCCTCATAGAGGAAGCTTTGTGTGCGAAGGTTTCTACTTAAACACTTAAAAACTCTAATGAAGTAATGTGCAGGTTTATACTCGCACACTTAACTCTTTAGGAGCCTGTATACATAATTATGTACATTCACTAAAATAAAAAAATAAAAAAATACTTGCCCACTTAAAAACTGAACCAATATGCAGATTTCTACTCGCACACTTAAGAACTCTAAGAAAACAATGTGCAAGTTTCTGCTTGCACACTTAATAACTCTAAGAAAGCAATGTGCAAGTTTCTGCTTGCACATTTAAGAACTCTAAGGAAGCAATGTCCAAGTTTCAACTTGCACACTTAATAACTCTAAGGAAGCAATGTCCAAGTTTCAACTTGCACACTTAATAACTCTAAGGAAGCAATGTCCAAGTTTCAACTTGCACACTTAATAACTCTAAGAAAGCAATGTGCAAGTTTCAACTTGCACACTTAATAACTATGAGGAAGCAATGTGCAAGTTTCAACTTGCATACTTAATAACTATGAGGAAGCAATGTGCAAGTTTCAACTTGCACACTTAATAACTATGAGGAAGCAATGTGCAAATTTTGTATGTATGTCAGAAATAGTCCTCGAGTAAATATCGTATTATATATGAGAAGGGATATTAATAAGGATATCGCGCACATGTATTTAGTATTTAATATTTTGGTAATTATTCAGTTTACACCCCTCACCTTCGATTTTGATGAACTTAGGCTCAATCGACGCGTTTTTGCACGAAACAAAAGCTGCCAGATTCTTTTGTTTCGCTTTGCCCCGCGACGCGAGATACTAATCGTTAAAGTTGACAGGAATCAGGTTATGATTCCTGTCATTCCGACGACATGTAGCAACACTGAACGTGCCCTGCGGCCACATGCGCATGCTCAGTGGTCGCATGCGCATGTAAAACTGCGCCAATTTTAAATGAATCAATCGTGCAGGATAACTAAGCATCTCGATTCAAGCAGTTAGGTCTCACGCTGGGAGTTTCTTTAGTTTAATTATGCGTGGGAAGCACACACACACACATCACACACACACGGCGGGGATGCGAGAGGAGCCTTTGGCCCCCCTTTCTCCGCACCTACCCCGCCGGTAGGCAGCGTCGACCACGCTTTACAACATAAAGTATGTACATGCTAAGTTGTGAAGCGAAATTATAAAGTACATGCATGGGGGGAGTGCAGTGGAGAAAAACCTTCCTGTTCACGTGCGCTCACGCATGTAAGCCCCCTTGCACCCCTCCATGCATGTGCTTTATAATTTCGCTTTACAACTTAGCATGTACTTTAAGTTGTAAAGCGAGGTCAACGCTGCCTACCGGCGGGGTGGGTGCGGGGGAGGGGTGGGCCGAAGGCCCCCCCTCGCACCCCCCCCCCCCACCCGTGTGTGTGTGTGTGTGCTTCCCACGCATAATTAAACTAAAAAAACTCCCAGCGTGAGACCTAACTGCTTGAATCGGGATGCTTGGTTATTCTGCACGATTTAACTGTTTAATGATTTCTGTTAAAGCAGGGCACACACAAACGTTTATATTAAGAATAAAATACAGTTTGCACGAATTAAATCATATTGTTCTTGTGTATCCATGAGTTGTGCGATTCATCGAATCCCAGCCATTTCATGTAAACCTCGTCGCCCCTCCTGCGCAGTATTTTCTACACGAGATACACATCCGGATGAATCGCGCGATGCAACTCATACTCGTAGAACGCTCCAACGACGGATTTTCCACGATAGTCCTCGAGTAGGTAGGTTACGGGATTGGTATGCTGCACTTTAACGATCTTAAACACCTCGGTGGTCCAATTCGGTGTGTAACTCTTCTCGAAAATTGTCTTGTATTTGCTGACGCGTACCGAGTCGCCCGCTTTAAACTTTGCCGGGCCCGCGATCTTTATCCCGCTGTACACCGTAGCCAAGAGTCTTTCAGCGATCGCGGGGGTAACGTCAACGGGCCACATGCCGATCGTTCGATGCTTGCTCGCGTTGTAATCCGACACGAGTCGCGGCAAGGCGTCGACCCAATTGTAATTTCCATTGAGCGTAAACATCTTCCACATATTGTTTTTTAACGTGCGATTGAATGGCTCGACAACCGACGCCTTCATCACCGAATACGTGGAATAATGATTGATGTCGTGTTTTCTCACGAGACGTTGCACGTCGGTGTTGTAAAATTCCTTCCCCATGTCGGTTTGTAGATTACTAGAACACCTCTCGCTATCTCGAATTATCTCAGCGATAGCGTCAGCTGTCTCGCTGCCACTTTTACTCTTGAGCGGCACGGCCCACGCGTACTTGCTCAACACATCGATGACGGTAAGTATGTAGTGGTAGCCTCCGTTGAAACGTGAATACAAGCGCATCTCGACGATATCAGTTTGCCACAGATCGTCGTACCCTCGCACATTGACGGTCCCGCGCCAATGATAAAGGATTGCAGCGAATGTCAACAAAAAAAATAAAAACAGGTAGAGGCCTGTTTAATCGCGCGATAAATGCACTTCCGTTCAAACTGCACATTCCCGGCTATCAGTATTGCGGTCCGGGAACTCGTTTGCGAGAACGATTGGCTAGAGGTGATCCGGGTGTAAATCCATTGGACGCGGCGTGTCGCGAGCACGATATAGCCTATTCGCGTAACCGCGAGCTCACCGAAAGACATGCGGTGGACGAGATACTCGCTGGGGAAGCGCGAAAACGCATTACCGCGAGAGATTCGACTCTCGGAGAGAGAACTGCCGCTACAGCCGTCTGGGCGGCCATGAAGGCTAAGACAAAGCTGGGAATGGGTTTGAAAACACAAAAAACACGAACAAAGAAAAGGCCGACGAAGAAACGGATACTTCCGACAGCGAAACGAGGCGGCGTATTGCCGATTCTACCATTGTTGGGAGTTTTCGGTTCTCTGGCCGGTGGAGCGGCCGGAATTACAACGGCGGTGAACGCTAGCAAAGCCGCGCGACGTCAGCTGGAAGAGACGCAACGTCACAATCGCGCCATGGAAGGTCACGGACTGTATCTCGCTCCGTACAAATATAGACAAAAACTGTATCTCGGCCCACACAAACGCGGGCGAAGAGTAGCGTTGAAGATTTAAAAAAAAAACATCAAAAAAGTCGTTAATATGCCCACGGGTGTTACGACTAACGTACAATTGAGTCGACTGGCAAGGCGAATGCGCGTACCGTTCTTCAGAGGTGTTTTCATGCGTGATTTGTTACCGATCGTCGATGGCGTACGTCGAAACGAGCGCGGTATCGTGAATTTGGACGATGCAGTCGGCCCCGGTACTCATTGGGTAGCGTACGCCAAGAGGGGAGATCGAGTCGTATATTTTGACAGTTTCGGCAATCTTCGACCACCGAAAAAACTGGTGCATTATTTCGGACCGAGCGTGACAAAGATTGAGTACAATCACACGTCTTATCAGCGCTACAATCAGAGCATCTGTGGCCAGTTGTGCTTGCAATTTCTCCGATCGATCGATGACGATCGGCGCTAATTTAAAACCTGAGACTCAGTATTTGTCGAACAGCTTCCACCGATATGTCTATAACGTTTACGCTGACCGGGAAGAGTAGCATCCTCCCGGAGCACTATTTTCCCGCCGTGGATCTGAGCGACGGTGACTACGAGCTCGGTCTAACGTGTTTTGAGACTTATCACACGATTCCGAACGTGAATTCTTCGAATAATAAATTTCACTTCGACGAGGTTGACACGGAAATTACGATTCCCGAGGGATCGTACGAGATACGAGCCATACGAGTTTTTGAAACGTGAAATTTCACGTAAACGTTCGCGACGCGTGGTTCGTTCCAACGACGATCGTCGTACGTCGATCGCAGATATCGCGCGAGAGGAGACCGTTCGCGCGAACGGCTACAAAGACGAGGTTGCGGAATACCCGATAGTGCTTCGCGCAAATTACAATACGATGAAGAGCGATATCAAGTGCCAAGTGCGCTTCCAGAGTGAACTTTAACAAACCGAACAACGTCGAATCGCTACTGGGATTCTTGTCGACGCGTATATTGCAACCGGGACAGTGGCACGAATTAGATGCACCGATTAATATTATCAACGTAAACATTATCCGCGTGGAGTGTAACGTGACCGTGACCAGCAACGACAAACGCGTTCATACGATACACGAATTTTCACCGAGCGTACCACCGGGATATAAAATATCGGAAACGCCGGCAGATCATTTATCTGCCGATCATCGCGCGGAGCGTTACAAATCTAACGATACGCGTCGCTGATCAAGACGGACGATTGCTCGATTTTCGCGGAGAAGAGATCACCGTCAGATTGCACGTACGACGGCGAGAGCGATAACGCGCCAGTGTATGCGTGAACGTGAGTGTACGCGCGACATATGAGATGTTAGTGTAGAACGACTCGGAGCACGCGACAAATAACAATAATATCTTTACGGCTGCACCGATCGACGATATCGACAAGTTCGTGACATTCGGTGGCGTTAAACAAACGACGAGAAAGAAGCTCAACGCGTCGAACGTTAAGTTTTTACAATCTCTGGGATTTGCGGTGCGAAACATCTGAACGATGACTGAAATTCTCAGCATTGGAAGCGAGCCGGTCTTTGACGATCGCTTCGTCAAGATCGAGACTCACACGTACAACCCGTACGCCAACACAACGTTTGACTATAGCGACCAGATACGAATACCCATACAACAGCAGGATCTGTATACGTTGCCGTGCAAAAGTTTTCTCTACGTCGAAGTAACATTGACGGTGATCAGAGCAGCCGACCAAGTCGATAACGTGGTTTTGAGTACTAATTGCGTCGCGTTCATGTTCGATGAGATTCGATACGAGCTTGACGGTATGGAGATTGATTGCTGCAGAAACGTAGGAATAACCAGCACGCTCAAGAACTACGTTACGGTATCGTCCGACAGAAGCGTGATCCTGCGAAACGCGGGCTGGGAACCACATAATAACCCGAATGGATATTTCAATTTCTGCGTACCGCTCAACTTGTTACTGGGATTTTGCGAGGATTACAAACATGTGGTGATCAACGCTCGTCACGAATTGATCTTGATACGAGCTCGCAACGACAACAATTCCTTGGTGGGAAGTCTCGAATTGGAGCCTACTATCAAAATACTCAAGATACAATGGCGAATGCCTCACGTGGTATTGAACGAGATCAACAAGCTGTCGATGCTGCGCACTTTGGAAGACGGACGATATCTAAGTATGGGTTTCCGTTCGTGGGATCTGTACGAGTATCCCCTGTTGCAGAACACGACCAAGCACTCGTGGGCCGTTAAGACCGCGACCCAGCGCAAGAAACCGCGATACGTCGTCTTCGCTCTGCAGACGGGTCAAAAAAACGTCATGTCCGCCGACACAAGCCGATTCGACGACTGCAACTTGACCAACGTAAAACTCTATATAAACTCGGAAATTTATCCGTACGACGACCTAAATTTGGATTTTGGTAAACACAGATGGGCGATTCTGTACGATATGTACGCACGTTTCTGCAAGGGATACTACGGATACGCATATCTCGAGCCGAGTCTCACCGTTTCGACTTTTCTACGTAACGATTTGTTTGTGATCATCGATTGCTCTTGCCAAAACGAATCCGTCAAAAACGCCACCGTGGATGTTAGACTAGAATTCGACTGCATGGAAAACGTACCGCCGAATACCTCCGCGTACTGTCTCATCATACTCGACCGCGTGATTGAGTACAACCCGTTGACGAACGTAGTGCGCAAAATAGTCTGAATGTTTGCTGCAACGTCGACGTAAATATTTTTTTCTTTTTCCATCAATCTCCGATACAATTATTGAGAGGGGTAAAAAAGGAGGGAGTATAAATCAGAGTGTCGCGAGACGGTTTGCAGAGTTGCGCGTCATTCTTTTCGATTGACGCATCGACGAGCGAGAGAAAGATAAAGAAATCTCGTCATGTCCGTACCAACGTTCGTGGACCTGCAAGGATTCCTCGTCGGGATGAAATTTGCCGTGAAGGAGGTGGCGGTGCTGAGAAATGGCTACGTTCTGACGCATCACATCTTTAATTACCCCATGCCGTGGAATCTCCTCACAAAATCCGACAAATTGTGCGCTACCTGGTTGATTCGCAATCACCATGGATTACGATGGGAAGACAGAAACGCAGTTTAACACAAAACATGCAAGTTCTTCCAAAAGAAATTAAATTTGCAAAATTTTTAATAGATATGGGAGATGGGAAGTTAAATGATTCTAATGATAATATCCAAATTCCTGAATGTTGCATAGCATTATTTGACACAGATATTGTCACAGATATATATGGCGATTTAATACAAAAAAAAATAAGCACAGTAACAACTGTGTCGCAATCAACACGTAGAACTACGTCTATTAGAATAGAACATATATGGAAGAAGCATTGAACATCGAGTCTGTGTCCGACATCGTGCGAGAGAAAAACGTTAATTGTGCGAGAGAGAAAGGTAGTGAAGCCTAATCGTCCGCAATGCGCATACGCAATAGGCATCCATTCATCCATTCATTCATTCATCCATTCATCCATCCATTCATTTATTTATTAAATCCATTCATCCATTCACCCATTCATCCATTCATCCATTCATTCATTCATTCATTTATTTATTAAATCCATTCATTAATTCATCCATTCACCAATTCATCCATTCATCTATTCATCAATCCATTCATTCATTTATTCATTTATTTACTTATTAAATCCATTCACCCATTCATCCATTCATCCATTCATCCATTTATCCATTCATCCATTCATTCATTCATCAATTAATTAATTTATTTATTAAATCCATTCATCCATTCACCCATTCATCCATTCATCCATTTATTCATTTATTTATTTATTAAATCCATTCATTCATTCACCCATTTATTCATTTATCTATTTATCCATTTATATCCATTCTGTTTGTTGTGCAGCTGCTACAGCCTTAGCAAAAGGCTCGTCCGCCAAGGCGGAATGACTTTAAAACTCGTTTAAATTACACCTTAATTTCCTTTATTGAGAGCCGGTGGTTCGGCGCGTTACAAGCTCGAACACGACGGCGGCTGCCGTTTACAAAAGACGCGCATAGCGCGGGCTTCGGCAGCGAACTGAGGCCGAGCGCGGTGAGAGCGTATTGACATGACTTAGGCGATCATACTGGAGGTGCGTGATCGATGCGGCGGCCGATCGGATCGGTGTTTTGAAAAGATGCTCGGTGAGCGTGATCTCGACGATGTAGATATCGTGGTACGAGGGGGAAGATTGTTGACGAGCTTCGCGAATATGGTTTCTAACACGGCGATCCCGAACATACCGCCCGCCTCGAATTAACATTCGAAAAGGACAAAACCGCAGAAAGCGCAGGGCTATACAGTTCACTTTCCCTTATTTTACACTGGGCGCGAGAGGTGAGCGTTATTTGGCGGTGCCGCCCGCCGTGGCAGACTCACACGACTCGGCTTTGTTAATTTCAACGGGAAGAAAGCTTAGTTTAACGATCGGCCTTTTGTATTCGGAACGGCTCGTCTTGTCGGTGACTACACGGGTCAAGCCGTCAGGGCCTGGATGGCAGGCCGTGATGCGACCGAGCTCCCAATGACTCGGAGGGGCCAAGGGGTTGCGTAGTAGCACGATCTGGCCGACTCGCGCAAGTCGCTGTGCGACACGCCACTTCGGGCGCTGCTGAAGGGTGAGCAAGTAGTCGCTTGACCAGCGCCTCCAGAAAACCTCGGTTAACCGTTGGATCATTTGCCAGCGAGATAGCCTGTTCTCGTTGAGATTGAGCACGCTGGGCTCGGGCGGTGAAATAAGAGCGGCGCCGACGAGGAAATGACCAGGCGTCAATGCTTGATAATCGTCGAGATCGTCGGAAACGGGTGCAATGGGACGCAAATTTAGACAAGCTTCAATCCGGCAGAGAAGTGTGGTCATTTCCTCGAAAGTAAAAGTATGGAGGCCGACAGAGCGTTTCAAATGATGTTTCATACTTTTGACGGCAGCTTCCCAGAGGCCACCGAAATGTGGCGCAGCCGGGGGCACAAAATGCCAGGCTGTTTGGTCGGTGGCGAGTAGATTTATAACGTTCGGATCGTGAATCGCTTTCGCGTAGGCTGCGGAGAGCTCGCGGTCGGCACCTTGAAAGGTGGTTCCGTTGTCGGAGTACATAGAGTGCGGTAGTCCGCGGCGGGAGACGAAGCGTTTGTAGGCTGCTAGAAAGGCGGAGGAGCTGTAATCGCTAACGAGCTCTAAATGAACAGCCTTTGTCGTTAGACAGACAAATAAAGCGACGTATGATTTCTTAGATTGGTGTCCGCGTCCGGACGCGGTTCGGGTGGCGATCGGCCCTGCATAATCGACACCGGTGTGAGCAAACGCCTTAGCCGCGCGGTTAACTCTAGCATCGGGTAGATCACCCATGAGCTCGACCGGTATTTCGGCGCGTTCTCGCACGCAGCGGACGCATTTGTGGAGCACGGAGCGAACGGTACTTCGAGCGCGGAGGATCCAAAATTCACTTCGCAGGGAAGCGAGGGTGAGTCGCGAGCCGGCGTGCAGCGTTCTCATGTGATGATGCTCGATAAGGAGAGTTAGGAGTGAGTGCGTTCGCAGGACGACGGGGTTTTTAGTCGAGTCGGGGAGGCGTGCGTGACGAAGCCGTCCCCCGACGCGAATAAGCCCATCGGAATCCAGGTAGGGATTGAGGGAAGCTAAAGGACTGGCGGTCGGTATCGGTTTTCGATCGGTCAAATGCGAAAGCTCTCGGGGGAACGTATCTGCCTGCATAGTTCTGAGCCAATGAAGTTTGGCTTGGTTGATCTCACCCGCGCGTAAAGACGTAGAGGGCCCTTCGCTGCGCTTGGAAGGCCGACACCTAGCTGAGAACCGGTATAGATAAGCGGTGACGCGTAGGAGTTTGGGCCATGATGAGAAGCGCGAGGGGAGGTCCCAGCCGGGAGAGGTGTGAAGCGCGTGGAGGCAGCGTTCCGGGCGCTCTTCGAGATTGTCTGATGGCGGTTCCGGAATGCGGGGAGTTGGCCAGCATTCGGGAGGCTGTTTCAGCCAGATAGGACCGGACCACCAAAGGCTGTGCTTGGCTAATTCGTTTGGAGCGAGGCCTCGGGAGGCGCAGTCGGCGGGATTTGTTTGCGTCGGGACGTGGCGCCATGACGCGTCCGGGAGAATCGATTGAATTGCGGCCACCCGATTGGCGACGAAAGTCTTCCATCGAGATGGAGATTGACTTATCCAGGCTCGCACGACTTCCGAGTCTGTCCAACAGAAGCACGCAAAGTTCTGCATTTGAAGGGCAGAACAAACGTAGCGGATTAACCGGGCGAGCATGTGAGCGGCGCGTAATTCAAGGCGGGGGATGGTCATCGTTTTAAGAGGGGCAACTTTAGATTTTGCGATAAGGAGAGTGACCGAAGTTGAGCCGTCTAAATTGACAATACGCAGGTATACGGCGGCGGCGAAAGCTTTGATCGAGGCGTCAGAAAAGCCGTGAAGGGTACTATGCATTGAGTGAGAGCCGTGCCCGGTCCAACGCGGTATTCGAATAGCGTCTAGAGATGAGAACTGGTTATAGTATTCGAGCCAATGGTCTAGACGTTCGCGGGGGATTTCATCGTCCCATTGGCATTTGAGTAGCCATAATTGCTGCAAAAGGATCTTCGCTTTTATGACGACGGGAGCGGCCCAGCCTAGGGGATCGAAGAATTTCGCGATGGTCGACAGAATGGCGCGTTTAGTGCCGCCGGGCGAAGGAGGGATTGCTACGCGAAACTGAAAGCTGTCGAGCGCGGGATTCCAGACGATACCTAAAACTTGGATATGCTCATGATCCTGCAAGGTTTTGTGAGTCGCGAGTCCGTGATCTGAGGGGTCGATATCAGAGAGAAGATCGGGTGAGTTGCTTGCCCATTTGCGGAGCCGGAAGCCGCCTTTGGCGAGGAGGCCGACTAATTGATCGCGCGTCTGACGGGCGAGGATAAGATCATCCGCGCCGAAGGCGCAGTCATCAACGTAAGTCTTATCCCGTAGAACCGGGATTGCTAGGGGGAACTGAGCTCCGTGATCCTTGGCAAGCTGCTCTAAAACGCGTAGCGCGATGTACGCGGCGGCGGCGGTGCCGTACGTAACGGTGAGGAGGAGGTACTCAATTATAGGATCGAGAGGGGATGGGCGCCAAAGAATGCGCTGGTAGTTGACATCGAGGGCATGGAGGCGGATTTGCCGATACATCTTGGCGATGTCGGCTGTATAGACATAGCGGTGTTGACGCCATGAAAGGATAACGGCTGCTAAGTCGCGCTGGAGTTTAGGGCCAATCAGAAGGTGATCGTTCAGGGACGTGCCGTTCGTGGTGCGGCTAGAAGCGTTAAAGACCACGCGTAAACGAGTAGTAGCACTGCTGTCGCGCAGGACGGCGTGGTGAGGTATGTAATATGATTGGGAGCTATCGCGTGACGCCAGCGGAGGTGCTTTTATCATGTGACCGAACCGCTCATATTCATCGAGAAAATCGCGGTACTCGGCCGCGAGGGTAGGTTCCCGCTGGAGACGGCGTTCCAAATGAAGAAAGCTGGCGAGAGCGGCGGGGCGTGACTCGCCCAAGGTCGGCGTTCCGTTCTTGAACGGTAGCCTGACGACATAGCGCCCTTCGGGCGTGCGGGAATGTGTTGCTTGAAAATGCTTTTCGCATTGACGGTCCTCCGGGCTTAGATGAGTCTCCGGAGGTATCTCCTCGTGTTTCCAGAACCGACGTAAAGCGACGTCGAGATCCTCGTGGACGACGCCGTGATGCGTCGGGAGAGAGGTAGGTACGCTCGTATGGGCTGGGGAAATAGGGCCGGAGATTATCCAGCCGAGAGTTGTTTTTTGAGCCGTGGGCTCGTTGACGGACCCCTTGCGAACACCTTCGAGAACGAGCAGGCCGAATTATGACATTGTTTGCACGCGTAAGAGCTCGTGCATTCTTTGACTGAATGCTTCGTGCTGAGACAGTTCAGACATCGCCTATTTTTTCGAATGAAGTCGGAGCGTTGGGATGGAGTCTGCTTTAAGAACGCGGGGCATTGATAAAGCAAATGGTTCGTTTTGCACAGCGGACATGCAAACGGAACGGCGGAAGCGGTATGAGACGCGAGCGTTTTCTTTTCTTTGTACGCGGCTGGCGCGATGGCATCTAAGGCGCGAATGCGAGCGTCAAGAAATTGATCGAGCTCATTATAAGGTGGATATTCCCTCGAGTCGCCGAGCTTGAGCTCCCAAGATTTACGCGTCGATTTGTCGAGTTTTTGCGCCACGAGATAAACCAGCAGATCATCCCAATGCTCGACCCGTCGATCGAGGTTTTTAAGAGTTTGAATAGCCGCGTTCGTTTGGTCGCGAAGGTTGCGAAGATCCTTGAAGGTTTCGGAATTGACCGACGGTAAATTTAATAGATTTTGTAAGTGAACCGTTATAAGGCGCCGTTTGTTGTCATAACGAGACACTAGAATCTTCCACGCGACGTCGAAATTATGATCGGTGACCGCGAGATGGTCAAGCGCCTTACTTGCTTCCCCTTTTACACTCGAGCACAAGTAGTGCATACCGATCTACGTTTGACAAAGTAGGTTCGTTATGAACTAAAGATTTGAATCGATCGCGAAAACTTTCCCACTTATCTGTGCTTCCGTCGAAGGTCGATAAGTTGATCCTGGGAAGATGCGTCGTGGTGCGGAATGGCTCGGAGAGGCTGCTTCCGTCGCGTAGAGTGCCGAAAGGGGACGGATGGTCCTCGTGACTGGCGAGAACGTCGGCCATGTAGTCGGCAGCTTCGTTGTAATAGTCCTCGCAGGCGATGAAGTAGTTCTGGGTGAAGTAAAGGTGCGAAACTCTTAGTTTTTCGTCGGCAAGAAACGAGATTTTGCCGTGGAGCTCCTGGCACTTCGCGAAAGTTTCTTTTAACGTTGTAAGACGCTGTCGTGTAACGGCCGGAGTCATCTTGGCTTGACCGAGCTTCTTGAAATTGGGCAACGCGCGAGACACGGCGTTCATATGCTGGTCTTGCATGACCAATAGTTCTTCGATTGAAGCCATGGTGGAAACCGTTGCGAGCGTTGCGTAGCCGTGCTTTGAAAGCCAATGCGGTGTTTTCCTTGGCGACGATCCGGCTCGAAGGACCAATGTTTGTTGTGCAGCTGATACAGCCTTAGCAAAAGGCTCGTCCGCCAAGGCGGAATGACTTTAAAACTCGTTTAAATTACACCTTAATTTCCTTTATTGAGAGCCGGTGGTTCGGCGCGTTACAAGCTCGAACACGACGGCGGCTGCCGTTTACAAAAGACGCGCATAGCGCGGGCTTCGGCAGCGAACTGAGGCCGAGCGCGGTGAGAGCGTATTGACAAGACTTAGGCGATCACACTGGAGGTGCGTGATCGATGCGGCGGCCGATCGGATCGGTGTTTTGAAAAGATGCTCGGTGAGCGTGATCTCGACGATGTAGATATCGTGGTACGAGGGGGAAGATTGTTGACGAGCTTCGCGAATATGGTTTCTAACACGGCGATCCCGAACACATTCATTCATTCATTTATGTATTTATTAAATCCAATCATCCATTTATTCATTCATTTATTTATTTATGAAATTGCGAAAACCCTTAGCTTCCCTCGAGATCTTTTAAAAACTATATAATAAAGTATATTTTCCTTTAATACTTTTCGAGAACAAACCCATATCGAAAAATTAACCATGAAAACATTTAGCTTACATCGAGAGAGAGAGAGAGAGAGAGAGAGAGAGAGAGAGAGAGTTTTCAAAAACTATATAATAAAGTATATATTTTTTTAATACTTTTCGAGAAAAAGAAAACGTTGCATGAAAACGTTGCAAGAAAATGTTGCATGAAAACGTTGCAAGAAAACGTTGCAAGAAAACGTTGCAGTCGTACCCCCATACCCCCCGAGAAAGACGTAGTTTTACGTCAAAAAGATTTTGATAAAGTAGCTAAATGTGCAATACTTTCTGCAAGAAATATCGATGTAGATGAAATTAATAAACAAGTTGTTGAATTATTAAATATAACCAATGAAAGAATTTATACAAGTATAGATAGCGCTGTAAATTGCGGGGATAATGGTGATATTGGTGAATCTGTCATACCGAATTTGTCTAGAACGTCACGGATGTATCCAGCTGGAGATAGATGTATCCCGTTATTGATCCGAGATATTTCAATCCCGAGACAATATTTGGGGTATCCGAGATCCTTGATTACGAAGACCTTGGCAAGTTCTTCTTTCAAGTGAATTATATGGGTTTCGTCGCGAGAAGCTATGATGATATCGTCTACGTAGACCAATACCAATGTTTGTTTCTTTTTGTCGTAGTACACGCACGGGTCGGCATGTGTTGGAATCAACCCAAGTTTCCTGAGAGCTTTGTCAAGTCGTTCATTCCATTGACGACTTGCCTGACAAAAGCCGTATATTGCTTTCTTGAGCTTGCATACCTTGTTACTCTTTTTAAGCGCATACAACATCTCTTTAGCTTTTTCGATTAGAACAGCGTCGGATTCCGTTGCGACTATCCTCTCAAGCATCTCCTATAGCATCTCCGGCGTCTCCATATAAACAACTGTGTCCATTATACCATTTAGATAGGCAGTAGCGACGTCAATTTGGGAGATCTGCATACTTTGCTCCACGGACGCAGCCATAAGCGCCCTCAACGAACTGAGTCTTGCAACTGGGGCTAATGTGTCGTGGAAATCGACGCCAGGACGTTGTGAGAATCCTCTTGCAACTACGCGGGCCTTCCTTTGTTCTAGCTCTCCGTTCGCCTTGTATTTGTTCCTTAGCACGGTTCGGCAGCCGATCACATTTTTGCCAATGGGTCTGTCAACGAGTGTCCAAGTGTCGTTGCTTACAAGAGACTTGATCTCGGCATACACAGCGTCTCGCCATTCATTACGGTCTGGACCTGAAACAGCCTGAGAAAAAGATATTTCAGAAGCGGCCATGGCAAATTGCGCGTCGAACCATTCTAGATCTTCGGCCATATTCTCTTTTTCAGGATTTTCCTCAACAGCTGCGGGCCGACTTTGTTGCAAAACCGGTCCTTTCATGTGGTACTGCTTGGCTGGTCGACCAGGTTTCCCTGTATGAATCTTCCGTGGACGTCCAGGACCTCGTGCAAGCGGTTGATCTTTGTTAACGTGGCCATTTTCGTTTGCAGGCGGTGGCGGATCATCGTCCTCATCCTCGTCTTCAGCCGTGATATCAGCATCTTCTGGATCTTCGGGTGCTCGACGATGGGTCATTTCATCATTGTTTGCGATGTCTATCCCTAGGTTTTGAAGTGAGTCATCATCGTCATCGAGAAGCTTTGTCCTACCATTTGTTGTTTCATTACTTATGAAGTCTTTGTAAGTGTTATTCGAGTCGAATCCATCCAGAAATTTCACATCCCTTGCGACAATGACTTTTCGGTCCTTCGGGATCCAGATGCGATAACCCTTGGAAGTGTCTGCGTAACCGACGAAAATGCCTTCAATGGTTCTGGGCTCAAATTTTCCCTTATTTGGATTCTTATTCAGAACGTGTACCTTACATCCGAACGATCGAAGATGACTTATGTCGGGCTTTTTGCCTTTCCATAGTTTGTAAGGAATACATCCATCCAAACTTTCAGTGATGCAACGATTCCGTATGTAATTCGCAGTGTTGATAGCCTCTCCCTAAAATTTCGTCGGGAGTCCTGATTGTGCCAACAGGCAACGAGCGGTTTCAATCAGCGTTCTGTTCTTCCGTTCGGCGACCCCGTTCTGCTCGGGAGTATGCGGAATGGTTAGGCGTCGTTGAATTCCGGAATCTTTCAATATACGATCCATGGTGGAGTTGCAAAACTCCTTTCCGTTGTCTGAATGAAAGGCTTTCACCTTGAGACCTGTCTGATTTTCAACGAAGTTCTTAAAGTCGATGAATTTGTTTGTTTCTTCATCCTTGCTCTTCAGAAAATAGACTTGACACTATCTTGTATGATCGTCAATGAGCGTCATGAAGTAGCGCGCACCTCCCGTTGAATTTACTCGCATTGGTCCGCAGAGATCAGAATAAATGATGTCGAGGCAGTGCTGTGATCTATTAAGTCGAGTTGAGAATGGAGAACTTGTTAGTTTCTGTGTGATGCATATTTCGCAGTTCGAAACCTCGGAATTATCCTTTAGCTTGAAACCGGATGCCGCTTGAGTTTTCGACATTAGTAGTAAGTCTCTTAAGTTAAGATGGTCAAGGCGTCGATGCCAGATTTCGGTATCAGAGTATTTCTTCTGCAAGACTAAAATTAGCTTGTTTGCCGGATTCTTTCAGAATATATAAGTCACCTTGACGTTCAACGGTGAGCTTAATATTTCTTTTGATGTCCTTTACGGATGCTCGGTTTGAGCCGAATACGACTTGATAGCCTTTGTCCACAATCTTGGCCACAGATAATAAGTTTGTTCTCAGATCTGGAACATGCAGCGTATTTTCCAGTCGAATCCTTTTAGTTTTATTATTAACGCTCGTGAGGAGCTCTACGTTCCCTTTTGCATCTACCGTGCTTGTTGCGTTATTGGCTAACCTGATGTCGCTTCGTGTGGATATCGAGTTTGTCAACATTTGAGCGTCCTTGCACAGATGAGAAGTGCACCTACTGTCGAGACACCATTGACTTGCGTCTATGCCCCTGGCGGGCTCGTGTGACAAATATTGAGCGATTTCCGCGAAGAAACTTTCCACTTCTGTATTGTTTGCTTTTTCGGCTTTTTGCGTCTTCCTTTTACGGCAGTCAGCGTATTTGTGGCCGGTAATCTTACAGAAAGAGCATTTGTATTTAGGACGAAAGGGTGCTTTCGCGTTCTTATCGTTATGTGACGTCGATGCGTTATTATTGCCGGATTTTGAATTCGGGTTGCGTCTGCCGTGAGCGAGCATCGCGCCTAATTCGTCGACGGTGACTTGGTTTCGCGCTTCGTATTTCTCTACGATTTTTATCTTTAATTGCTCAGCGTTTGGCAACGCGTCGCGAGATTCTATCGCGTATCTAAAGTTCTCGAAACTGCTAGGTAGACTATAGAGAAGCATGATCGAGAGAAGATCTCCGTTGATCTGAACGTCCATGGACTCTAGCTTGTCGAGGCATCGAAAAATTGAGCGATGTGTGTCTTAACGTCCCCGCATTTCGACATTTTTGTTTGAATAAGGCGTTTGAGTAACGTTGCCTTGCGCGCGGGACCTTTCGAGTCGTATATGGATTTTAATTTATCCCACACATTTTTTGACGTTTTGCAACCACGTACTTGTTTCAACTCAGAGGGATTTATAGCTAAGATTAAGTCAGATTTTGCCTTGCGATCCTGGTTCTCCCACGCTGCAATGGCTGTTCGCGTTGCCGCGTCGTTGGCATCGCCACGAGATTTTGGGCATGGCCTCTCGCTACTCACGTAGCACCAGTTATCATTCTTGATGAGTAACGCTTCCACTTGTATCACCCAAATATCATAGTTGTCCTTGGTCAGTGTTTCCAATCGCGTAGAGTTTATCGTATTTGTCTGTACCATCGTCTATTTTCTCGCGGAACGTACTTTAACGACGATGTTTTACTTACGACGCGTCACGGCCGATATATCGCGTTCACGACGTATCACGCCCGGAAATAACAAAGAAACTCTCGCGTGGATTTAGCGAATTCAGATATAAAAAAGTATTTCTTCACTTTGTCGTTGTGGCTCTGGGCCCATAACCTGTTCGAGCTATGCGTGGATTGGTAACGACCGAGAAAACGAGACGGATGTAAAGCCGAATGTAACTCTTGAGTTTATTGGAATAATACAATTTACATAAAATGGTTATGACGAAACGATTCGATACAAAGCAGTTCGCGTCCGTGTGCGTGATGATCGAGCGTAGAGAGATTACGTAACGTCTTTTGAGAAGAACATGGATCACATGAGGTGGTAGACGGTATACGCCACCGCGTGTTGATAACGCGTGATGGCGTATCGATATATCGATACGGACATCGACATCGAGTACGAGGATTTGCGATATCCCTAACATAATGAGACAAAAAGAAGATAAAACATTTAATGGGCGCATTCAGCGCACAGAACAGTTGCGGATTTATGCGCTGAATGGCCTGTGATCGGGAGCGCTCCCACAACATGTGGCGGTAGCGGACGCCATATTTTAGAGCGAAAATTTTGATGCTACATCGACGAAACTGTTGTGAGATTTGACTGGAGACATGTGAAGACATGTGAAAACATGTAAGTTGTCTTGGGTTATGTGCTATGCTGCATTGCAATGGATTATTACGAAGATCAATATACATATAACGGATTAAATTACAATATTGTAGATATATTGGAAGTGCACGAGAAATTGAAAAATGGTATGTACAATTAGAAATAAAATATTATTTTAAATTAAATTGTATAACTAACCTACAAAATCTCAAATAAATTACACATGCCCAGCAAACACCAAGCTACATGTAACTTGATGTTTGTTAGGATGCATTATTGCGCATATCATATTTGCGTATGCGCGATAATAATAATATTGTTGCGTGCGCGCCGCTCGGTGTACTTCTCTGACTCCGAGCTGAAGCGTGCAACGGGCCGACTTCCGTCAAGATGCGAATCGCCCTTAGTAACGCCTGTTTAGATATTGATTGCCCGATGTTCAATTAAATATTGATTTTCTACCAGATGTTGTTTATACCTGATGTTCAGATTTAGCTGGGATACCGTCACGTTCGGACGTGTCATCCCGAGCTCCCTGTATTATCGAGTCATTTATTAAAGAAGTTCCTTTCGGAAATAACAACGAGTCTTTCTTTATTTCTGTGAGAGTGACGGAGTGTGCGCCGCGAGTGCTTGTGAAAAAGTGAGAGACCCGGCGAGCGCAACATTTTGGGGACTCGTCCGGGATTGAGGAAAGACGAGCCGCGCTAAACGGAATATGACCTCGACCGCTCTCACAAGGAAACGACTCCGGGCAGCGACTCCTCCACTGATCCCAGAGATGACGACGGAGGTGATCACGCTTCAGGCGGTGATGCAGGAGATCCGCGAGATGCGCGCGGAGCGCACGCAGAGAGAAGCCGAATTCGCGGCGATGGTGCAGCAGCGTGACGACGAGCTACGCCGAATCCAGGAGAGGATCTCACAGCTAAGTCCCTCCAATAATTTTGCTTCGGGCGAAAACGCGAGTAGCGCGACGCGAGAGACGGGCGCGAGTATAGACGCGTCCGGAGATCAAATCTTTCGCGGCATTAAATTGAAGCCCGATACTTACGACGGGACTGCGCCGTTACGCGAGTTTCTTTCGCAATTCTCGCTCATCGCCGCCGCGAATAAGTGGAATGAGACGGAAAAGGCCATCGTATTGGCATCGTGTTTACGTGGGAAAGCGCGTTCATTGCTTGATTCTTTTGCCGACGGGATTGAATCCCTCTCTTACGCGGAGTTAAAGGCGAAATTGGAGCTGCGTTTCGGGGAAAGCGAACTTACACAAAACTATTATTTCCAATTTACCAATCGAAGACAGCGTCCGGGCGAAGATTTCGCAACGCTGGGTGCAGATCTGGAGAGATTGTCGCAAAAAGCGTACCCCGAATGTTCGCATGAAGTTCGCGATAAAATCGCGAGCTCACAATTCGTCGCCGCGTTGTCCGACGGTTTCGTGAAGCGCACCCTTCAGGTTGAGGGAGTAGCGTCTCTTAAAATAGCAATCGAGCGTTCGAAGACGCTAAAATTTATAAATCAGAATTGTTTTTCGGGAAAAAGAAACGCTACCCTGGGAGAATCTCATTCCGGCCAAAAAGAGGCTTCGGAGACGAAGAAACCTTTTAAACAGCAAAAGGGAAATGAACGCCGAAAAACAAAAGAGTGTTGAGGATGTGGGGCGACCGGACACTTCCGTTCTGAGTGCCCCGCACAGAAGCAGGAAAACTAGCTTCTGTCGGGTTGATCGGGGCTGGCTCGACAGACGAAGCCCGGGCCCCCGTTTGCGCGTCAAACGTTATACGCCGTCTCGGTGGTATAGATCCGCGCAAGCATTATTGTATGGACGGATTGTTAAATAATAAACCTTGTACTTTTAGGATAGATACGGGCTCAGATGTCTCAGTTTTAAATGTGAGATTATCGGTGAATTTCAGACAGATTCCACTTGATTTTTGTAATCTGAGGTATCCTACCGGTGAGAGGATGCCGGTAATTTCTCGTGTATTAGCCGCGATTCCTTTGGGCAAATTTAATTTTGAAATGCCCTTTTTATGTCGCGGATATTAACGACGAATGTATTCTCGGTATTGATTTCCTTGAAAAAGCGGAAGTTTTTGAAGGATTTTTCGAAAACACTCTTGGTTTGACGAAGAGTGTGGAGGGTGAGCACGGACTAATTTGTTCTCGAATAGAGGACTATCCTGCTCTTCTCCCAATTTTTGAACAAGGATCTTCACATTTAGATCCTGCACAGAAACTTGTTTTTTTTTATTTCTTAAAAGAATTTTATCATGTCTTTTCCGAAAATATTATTGCCGGGAATTGTGATGTATTATGTCATACCATAGAATTGTGTGATTCTCGCCCTATTAAGCAGGTACCTCGCCGAATTCCCCTCCATCTACGAACGGAAGTAAATAAAATTTTGGAAGAGATAAAAGATCAAAAAGTAATTGAGGAATCAAGCAGCCCTTGGGTTTCTCCGGTTGTTCTAGTAAAAAAAAAGGATGGCTCTATACGGTTTTGTGTGGATTATCGGAGGGTAAATGCCGTAACAAAGAAAGATTCTTTCCCTCTTCCAAGGATTGACAATATTTTGGATTGTTTAGCGGGGAATTCGTGGTTTTGTACTATAGACTTAAAAAGTGGATATTGGCAGGTAAGATTAGATCCTAAGGATCGCGAAAAGACTGCTTTCTCTTGCGGAAATGGTTTGTGGCAATTCACGGTAATGCCGTTTGGTCTTTGCAACGCCCCTGCTACTTTTGAACGTCTTATGGAAAAGGTTTTGAAAGAATTAATTTCTAAAATTTGCTTTGTATATTTGGACGATATTATTGTTTTCGGAAAAAGTTTTGAAGAAATGATGAATAATTTAAGGGAAGTTTTCCTTCGTTTACAGAATGCTAATTTAAAGGTCAATCCTAAAAAGTGTGTTTTTCTTAAAAGAGAAGTAAAGTACCTTGGTCATGTTATATCTGCTAAGGGTGTTGCAACAGACCCGGATAAGATTTCTTCTGTTAAACAATGGCCGCTTCCGAAAACACGGAAACATGTGCGAAGTTTTCTTGGTTTTTGCTCGTATTATAGGAGATATGTCAAAGGTTTTTCTATTTTGGCTAAGCCTTTGTACAGGCTGACGGAGGAAAATAATAAATTTGCTTGGACTTCTGAATGCCAAGAGGCATTTGATAATTTAAAACGTGTTTTGACTCCCCCCCCCCTATTTTAACTTTTCCTTCAGGAGAAGGACAATTTATCTTAGACACCGACGCTTCGAATCATGGTATTGGGGCGGTGCTTTCTCAGTTTCAGGGGAAGGAAGAAAGAGTGATCGCTTATTTTAGCCGAGTGTTGAGCAAAACTGAACGAAATTATTGCGTCACCAGGCGAGAGTTATTAGCAGTGGTAGACTCAGTAAAATCTTTTCGCCACTATTTATATGGAAGGAAGTTCCTAGTGAGAACGGATCATGTTTCTTTGAGATGGTTGATGTCTTTCCGGAATTTGGAAGGGCAATTGGCCAGATGGTTGGAGCGTTTGCAGCAGTACGATTTTGACGTCTGTTATTGAAGCGGAAAAGCTCATGGCAATGCGAATGGATTGTCGAGACGTCCGTGTTTGGAGACGTTCTGTCGTTACTGTGCAAAGATAGAGCTCAACGAAGAATCTGAGGAAAAGACTTGTGGACGTATAGTTTTCGTTGAAGAAAACCTTCAGGAATGGCGTTCCGCTCAGCTTCAAGATCCGATTGTTTCGAAAATTATTCAAGCCAAAGAAGCTGGAAGACGACCAGATTGGCAGGAGATCTCTTCTGGAAAGCCATCCCTAAAAATTTATTGGACCCATTGGGAAATGTTGTCCATGGTGGACGGCGTTTTGTATAAAAAGTGGCTCTCTCCGAATTCGCAGAAGAACATCTTTCAGATTGTCGCTCCACAACAAAGGATACAAGAAATTTTAAATGAGGCCCATAGTTCTCCTACCGGTGGACATTTTGGTATAAATAAAACGTTACAGAAGATCCGAAAACGTTTTTACTGGGCCACTTGTAAGAAGGATGTAGAAAGATGGTGTGCTACTTGCAAAATTTGCGTCGCTAGGAAAGGCCCCATTGGTAAAGGAAAATCTTCCTTACAAATATACAACGTTGGAGCTTTCTTCGAAAGGATACAGGTAGATATTTTAGGTCCCTTGCCTACTTCTTTGGACGGGAATAAATATCTGTTGGTGGTAGTCGACAGTTTCACTAGATAGCCAGAAGCTATGCCTCTTAAAAATAAGAGGGCCAGTACGGTAGCAAGATCCTTGGTGGATCAAGTTTTTTCTCGACATGGGGTGCCCTTAGAATTACATACGGACCAAGGAAGAAACTTTGAATCTCGACTTTTTCAAGAAATGACTTCCCTAATGGGAATTAGAAAAACACGAACCACCCCTCTTCATCCGCAATCAGATAGACAGGTCGAGCGACAGCACCGTACTATCTTGGACTATTTAGCGAAATTTATTTGTGGAAATCAGAAAGATTGGGATCGGTGGATTCCTTTATATTTACTAGCTTTTCGCTCTTCTAAACACGAAGCCACTGGAGTGACTCCGGCGAAAATGTATCTAGGACAAGATCTACGTTTGCCTTTAGATCTTCTTAGGGGAAGCCCTCCTTTATTAACAGAAAGAGAAGACGGGGAGGTAGAATATATATCCAATCGAAGGGAAAGATTGGATCTAATCCATCAGTTTGCCAGACAACGTCTTCAAATTAGATCCAAGAACGTAAAATCTTGGTATGATCGACGTTCTAGGCGAGTCCTTTTTGAACCGGGACAAAAAGTCTGGTTCTACAATCCTCAACGAATTTCGGGAAAGGCCCCGAAATTGCAAAGTCCTTGGGTAGGACCATGGGTGGTAATAAAGAAGCTTAGCGATGTCGTGTATTGTATCCAGGAATCTCCTCGTCGAAAGAATAAAATAGTTCACGCAGATCGTTTGGCTCTTTTTCAGGAAAGAGAGTAGTTTTTCAATCATTAGGAAGTGTTAGTTTATTTCGACATGAGTCTGAGCCCGTACTCTAATCGTTTATTGTATGTTCTTTGTTCAATTTTTCTGCGTTTAAAAATGTTGTGTTACAGATTCCAACATCGATTTGAAGACATGGCGACAGGGGAACTGAAGAAGTTGCTCCTGAGAAATTTTTCTGACTGTCTGTCTCACGGTTTTTGACCGTGGTTTTCCCGTGAGACTGAGGGCGAATGCCGAGACAGGGGACAGAGTGCTCTTAGAGCGATGGGTCCACGGAAGCTATCCCCCTCTGATCCCGAAGAAAAAAGACCCAAGCACGCAAGACTCAAGAGGGAAGAGGAACACCGGCGGCGAAGCCCGGGGTTGAGCAGGATCTTCGCGTGGAGCCTGGCCAGCTCTATAAGAAGAAGCCTTGAGAAAACCCAGAGACGAGGAATAGACGGAGCCCGGTAACCTGAGGCAGCAGCCTCAGTAGGGTAGGAAACCGTCCAAGGAGCAGTCTCCAAGGAGTTTTAGCAAGCTGCCTCTCTGATTGTCGGGACGACAATCTGAAGAAGGGGGGCAGTGTTGCGTGCGCGCCGCCCGGTGTACTTCTCTGACTCCGAGCTGAAGCGTGCAACGGGCCGACTTCCGTCAAGATGCGAATCGCCCTTAGTAACGCCTGTTTAGATATTGATTGCCCGATGTTCAATTAAATATTGATTTGTTACCAGATGTTGTTTATACCTGATGTTCAGATTTAGCTGGGATATCGTCACGTTCGGACGTGTCATCCCGAGCTCCCTGTATTATCGAGCCATTTATTAAAGAAGTTTCTTTCGGAAATAACAACGAGTCTTTCTTTATTTCTGTGAGAGTGACGGAGTGCGCGCCGCGAGTGCTTGTAAAAGAGTGAAAGACCCGGCGAGCGCAACAATATAATAATTATATGTATTGATTATATAATAGTATTATGTAATAATTAAATGTTTCAGACGAAGTTTTCTTCCAGTCATATATGAAAAACAACTTAGGTTGTCTGGACGTTACTGGTTCTATTAATGACACTTTGACAGAAAATTGCAGTCGACACATCGCAAGCAGTGAGTAAATTGATTAAAATATTTATAGGTTTTGGCATTGCAATCAACTTTGTCATCAACATTTTTTGCATTGTAAAATATGTTTTATGATATAGATACGCTTGATTCTCGACAACAGAGGAAAGCAATAAACAACAATGGACAGTAAAAGGTACAAAATTATTATTAGAATTGTACAAGAAGAGAAAAGAAAAGTTCCGTGATCCCAAAACCAAAAAAAAAACCTGTGGACAGAGATCGTAAATGAAATGGGCAAAAATGGTTGTAAGCATTTGACTGAAGATATACTGGACCGAAAGTTGCGCAATCTGAAAAAAAACTTTTAGAACAATAAAGGATAACAACCGGAAAAGTTCAACGAGACGAGGACGAATAACATGGGAATATTATGACATCTTTGAAGAAATATTCTCTGATGATCGGACAATAAATTTTGGACCGACAATTTTTTCTTTAGATTCTGCTACAACTGATGACTGCAATACTGTCATCATTTGTTGCGTCAACAATTTTGTCTCCTACATCGACATCCACTGCATATTCTTCGACGAGGTTAGTTGCTTCTTCAGCATCAACAGGACCGCCAACTCTTAGACCGCCTGTAAGAACACCATCTCCCGCATCGACAAGGTATGTGTGTCATACACAACTGACAAGGATATCCACGCCACCAGCACACACGAGGATTTTCATGCATACTTCAGATTTCTTCGATTCAACGTTCGAAGGGGATTCGTTTTTCGAAGAAAATATTACGAACTCTTACTCTTCTTTTCATTCTTCTTCTTCTTGCTCTTCTTTTTCTAGTGTAGCAGCAGACGTTCCTTTAGCGAATCTGAATCTGTTCTTGGATCTGTTCCAAATTCTTCAGAATGTACTACTCCATCAACTCAGCGACAACAGAAGAAAATGGCTTCAAGGAAAGAGACTTATGATCTGCGAAAGAAACTGCTTTTGGTGGAACAAGAGCGAGTTGAAATAATGACCGAATTAAAAAAGAGCATCGACGACAACAACAAAATTCAATAGGAAAGAAATGATCTTTTAAAGAAAGTACTAGAAAAAAATGTAAAAATAAGGTTTTTTATTTTCTAAAACATGATGTCATGTCACATCACATGATGATATAACATAACATGTCATATTATGTCACATTTATTTCTAAAACATGTATGTCTATTAAAACATAAGGTTGTATATACACTTAGTGATATTCATAAAAATAAACATTTATTTTATTTTTATAAATTGCTTTGTTACAAACTTATAAATCAGCTACAATAACATTCCTCTTTTCTATTGCTTCCTGCATCCCAAACCTGTCTTGGACTTCATTTTGCTCATGAACATCGATTACAGGAGCATCGTCGTTATCGTTCATCCTTTCATTATAGTCTTCTATTTTTCCATTGTCAATTATAAAATTGTGGAGCATGCATGTAGCCGCTATAATTGTGTTTCCAAAGCCTGGATCGGAAATGTCCAAATATTTCAAACGCCTAAATTTTACTTTATGTAATCCGAATGCGCGCTCATCGATTGAGCGAATAGAACTTAGTCTGACATTATAGCGAATGTGAGCCGCGGGAAGATGCTCATTATCTCGAAATGAGGTCATTAAATTCAACATTAACAGATATGCGCAGTCTCCAATTAAATGTTGGCGCTGAAGGAGAATTGGATTCTCCCTATCTGTCAACATTTGAAATAGTCTACTATTTCTGAACACGCGTGCATCGTGCATCCTTCCTGGCATACCTATAAATATATCGATGAACCGTGCAGAATGATCGCAAACCCCTGTAAGAAATTTTTTTCTTAATGTATTGATAATTTATTTGGAAGGACTACATAAAATTTGAAAATAGTATTTTGTAATATTATTGTATAATACTATACCTTGTAATATTATTGAATGAAATTGTTTTCTGTTGAAATAATCATTCGCATTTTTAACTGGCTGCTTTATTGGTATATGGCATCCATCAATTGCCCCCACAACATTTTGTATGCCGCGTGAACGTTTTTCAAATATCTACAATATTATGTACAAGATTAAATCTTAATGAAATTAAACTTATATACAATAAAACACACATTATTGAAATTCTTACTTGCGATAAAATAGCTTGTTGTGCAGCGTTCGGCCATTGAACATACTGTGGCATTAATTCTGCTAAAGTACTTATTATTGATTTAAATATACCATATTCTGTACTTGTCCGGAATATCAAACCGATCACCAACTGCCAGAAAAGACTCGGGCTTACTTAACAACCGTATAGTAGATACTAACTTTTTATTCAGAGGAATATTGATATTTAGTTGATCGTTTTGCATATGATTTCCAACTACGTTCAGCAATACCTAAATGTTAAAGAATAATTGTGTACAATCCATGATCAATCTATTATACATATATCATATAGGATATAATTACAGGAGAAACTATACGTACCTCAAAAGTTATTCGAGTCATTCGAAAATGTTTTCTGAATTGATTGTCCGTGTATGTCGGAATCGTTAACTCAAAATATTCTGCGTTTCGCGTCTTTGCCTCTTGACGCTGAGCGTGTATTAGGTTATCGATCTCGGGCAACGGTTGGATCAAATTATCGATAATATTACCCACGATATTCATATTCAGCCCGTCGTCAGCCACAAATTGGAAAAATACATTTAAAGGATCCATATTTCACGTTATTTACACTTAAGATAAAATACACGTGGATCAGATGTCGAGTGGTATCGACCGCTCACTCAGCAAAGCATTTAGCGAAAAACAGCGCTGGGAAAAGGAGGGATCCCGCAACAGTTTTGTGCGCTGAATGCGGCCATTGAAGCTCTTAACAACCTTGCAAAAGGAACAATGTCTGAAAAAAATATTGCACTAATTAAATCCAGAGAAACGACAGAAGAATACGTTTCAAAAGATGCAATCAGATTATGATAATCGTTTAGTAGATAGTTTTAATCAATTAAAAATTAATTTAAAAGATAGTACAGCTCATGAATGTATAGCCAAAAACATAGTTTTAGGAAAAATTAACAGTAAATTTAGAAATAAATTGCTAACGTCGTTAAAAAAAAAAGAACAGAATGTGGTGGCTTGGCTTACAAAGTAGTATTAAAAGTAGATATTAAATACATGATAGTTTCTAATATAGATGTTGAAAATGGCCTAGTTAACGGAGTTTGTGGCATATTGAAAAACATACCGTTTAAACAAGATACAGTGGAACCAATTAAAATATGGCTAGATTTCAATAATAATAGAATTGGTATAGAACAGCGGAGACTATACGTAAAGTATATTAATGAAAATTCTCTGGGGTATCAAATCGTAAGACAACAATTTCCCATCACGCCCGCCGAAGCTTTGACAATACATAAAAGCCAAGGTCAAACTTACGAAAAAGTATGATAAATTTACGAAATAATTGTCGTATGACAAGGCCAATGCTATACGTGGCATTGAGTAGAGTGACAAAATTATCGGATTTATACATTCTTGGAAGTTTCACACCTCCAAAAAACCCATCCACAGATAATTCTTTGGAGTTAAAAATAAAACGACTAAGAGAAGATAAGTATCTTAATATATCATATTCAAAAGTAATAGAAAAAAATCGAATAAAAATTATATACCAGAACGTACGATCTCTGAATAAAAATCTAATGAATATATCTTGTGATAAATGGTATAAACAAGCCGATTTATTAGTTTTTGCAGAATCCCAAACAATCACAACAGATATGATTTGACATTTGAAGAATTTAATATTTTATTCCAAACAGATAATTATGATAAAAAATTTACCAAAAGGAGAGTAATATGTTTTATCAGAAAAGAATTGAACGCAATTGTAGATGATCACATACAAAAAGATGAAATTATAAATGGACAATACCGTCATATAGACTTAATACGTATAACCATAAATGAGGTGGAAATCATTACTGGTTATAAGTCTCCATCAGCACCTAGAACTATGTTTGTGCATGAACTAAATAATATTTTAAGCAAGTCAGTAAGTAATGAATGAATTATAATAGGTGACTTCAATTACGACTCATATAATGAAGGATTTTTGGAAAAACATTTAAATAAATTACACTTTAAACGTGCAATTGGCACACAAGTATCAACTACAAAGATCAATACGCAAATAGATGTAATATTTATATCAGAGGGAATATTAAATTATAGTGCTGGAGTATACGAAACTTATTTCTCACAATTTTTGTTGGATTAAATAAGCAGAACAAAATATCAAAACCAAGCGTATTTGAAGTATTCAGGGAAGATATTTCTAATAACAAGAATAAAAATAATTCAGAAAAATACTTAATTAATATAACGTTCTGTCATACTAATGAGGCATTTATAAACAATAACGAAAAATGTGTAGAGATTTTCCAACCACCACAAACTTAGAATAAAACGTGTTAGAAGAAGATTCGTGACTAGATGATAGACCTTTAAACAAAATTATGAAGATAATAGAGAATAAAACTCAATTTCGGCGTGTTGATGTACTGGTTTACATTGGGTTGATTCGATCTTTATCCCAGATGTTCAGATTGTTGGAGGTCGTCAAGCCGGCACAATCACTGGCACTGTATTTATTATGACGGAGATAAACTTCATATATATGATAGTTTGTATTTTGCAACACACTCTTATAATAATCTGTCACTATTTGAACAAAACTACATAAAAAAGCGATACCCTAATTTGACCCCGAACAATGTTATATTTGAAAAAGTTACAAAGCAACCGGACTTAGCATCGTGTGGTATATTTGAAGTAGCATTTGCTATATCAATAGCAAAAGGAGAAAATCCACACACACACACACACACACACACACATCTAATAAAAAATATTCAATAAATATGCAAAACATGCGTAGACATTGTTTGAGAGTTATCAAAGAAAAAGAATTACTGCCTTTTCCGGAAGAATAATAATTTAAAATTATAACGATGTGATATATACTAAACATTGCGTAAATTATAAAAACGTTGCCTAAATTAATAAATATAAAAATAAATAAATAAGTAAAAAATTAAGTAAGTATAAAAATATGAGAAAACAAAAATAAATAAGTATAAAAAATATTGAAAGATAAACAATAAAATATTGAACAATTTGGAGAATCTACATTGAGCGGTTCGCCATAGAAAATCAAATAACAAAAAAGGTGAAGTAAACCTAAGCATGATTACTATAGACAGGTGACCGGTAAATTTTTCAAGCGGAGATCGTGGTTGTCGCAGAAGGAAGGAAAGTATAGTACAATTTAAGTTCTATGGTAATATTTTAAATAAAGAAAACATATACAAGTAATTCTATTACAACATGTTTAACATATTAATATGTTAATTTGTAAAAAAATTATGGCTGCAACATTGTGTTTGAACAAGGCATCGAGTCTGAACAAAACATCGCATTTGAACAAGGCATCATATTTGTTACAGACGAGTGTGTAAACAATATAATGTCTGCACAAAACATCGTGTCTGAACAAGACATCGTGTCTGAACAAAGCATCGGGTCTGAACAAGGCATCGTGTCTGAACAAGACATCGAATCTGAACAAGACATCGTGTCTAAACAAGGCATCGTGTCTGAACAAGACATCAAGTCTGAACAAGACATCGTGTCTGAACAAAACATCAAGTCTGAATAAAACATCGTGTCTAAACAAGACGTCGTGTCTGAACAAGATATCGAATTCCAAGACATCGTGTCTAAACAAGGCATCGTGTCTGAACAAGACATCAAGTCTGAACAAGACATCGTGTCTGAACAAGACATCAAGTCTGAATAAAACATCGTGTCTAAACAAGACATCGTGTCTGAACAAGACATCAAATTCCAAGACATCGTGTCTGAACAAGGCATCGTGTCTGAACAAGTCATCAAGTCTGAACAAAACATTGTGTCTAAATAAAGTATCGTGTCTGAACAAGACATTAAGTCTAAACAAGACATCGTGTCTGAACAAGGCATCATATTTGTCACAAAAACAAACGTGTACAAAATAATATTAAAAAATGATCGAGTTTTTATATGTATACACATATACAGTAAAAAATATAATAAAAGAATAGAAAAAATATTCTAAATTTTTTCTTTTCTTTTTTGACGAATAAATTCAATGTTATAGTTATAATCATAAAAATTCAATTACATCCTAATATTATTTTTTAGTGAATTAGGCCTACAGGGGAAACCACTTTAAAAAAAACGCGTCAACAATAGTACCTCATAGGTGACGAGGAAATCTATTGTGATTTTACAAACGTCGGTTAACTATAAACTTTAGTTTACTCACTTACTATTTGTACTATCTCTTTCTAAGGAGAACAGTTAAAATATCTCAAGTCTCAATAAATGGGACATCAAAAAATGATGTTTTAAGATAATAAAAAGGTGTGCAAGTAGAAACTTGCACATTGCTTCCTCATAGTTTTTAAATGTGCAAGTAGAAACTTGCACATTGCTTCCTCATAGTTCTTAAATGTGCAAGTAGAAACTTGCACATTGCTTCTTTATAGTTCTTAAGTGTGCAAGTAGAAACTTGCACATTGCTTCTTTATGATTTTTAGGCGTGCAAGTAGAAACCTGCACATTGCTTCCTCATAGTTCTTAAGTGTGCAAGTAGAAACTTGCACATTGCTTCCTCATAGTTCTTAAGTGTGCAAGTAGAAACTTGCACATTGCTTCCTCATAGTTTTTAAATGTGCAAGTAGAAACTTGCACATTGCTTTCTCATAGTTCTTAAGTGTGCAAGTAGAAACTTGCACATTGCTTCTTTATAGTTCTTAAGTGTGCAAGCAGAAACTTGCACATTGCTTTTTTATAGTTTTTAGGCGTGCAAGTAGAAACCTGCACGTTGCTTCCTTATAGTATTCAAGTGTGCAAGTAGAAATCTTTGCTCACAAAGCTTCCTCTATGAGGAAGCCAAAACAAATAAATACTAATAATTATACATCGAACAAAATACAAGCTTCCTCATAGAGGAGCTTTGTGAGCAAAGGTTTTTACTTGCACATTTAAATACTATAAGGAAGCAATGTGCAGGTCTCTACTTGCACACTTAAAAACTATAAGGAAACAATGTGCAGGTTTCTACTTGCACACTTAAAAATAATTTGCATACTTAAAAATTGTGACGAAGTAATGTGCAAATTTCTACTTGCACACCTAAAAACTATAAGGAAGCAATGTGCAAGTTTCTACTTGTTTTATATTGTTTCATTATCATGCTCACGACTGGTTTTGAACCCGGGATCTTAGGATGATCAGACTCGTACTCCCTAGCTGCTGCGCCATTTTGATATTATTAACATACATATATTTTATTGTCTATACATGTTATAACTGACGCAATTATATTATTTTTTTTATAAATGCAATTAAAAATATTATAAAACATACTAAATAATTAGCATTATAAATTTATTTACTTTATTAGCTTTATTTTTTAGATTTGCATAACAATGCAATGCTATATCTAATATATGATGGATGATGACTAGACAATAGCTAGATCACGAATAACTGATTATAATTTATATTGGCGACGGTACCCCGCGTGCCGCGTCGCGTTTTCCCGATCTCTGGGTACGTGAACAATATTACGAGGGGATAAGAACAATAAGGGTGACCCTCGTCTTCGTAAGTTGTCGTAAGTTGTCATTGTCGGTGCGCGGGCGTTTCGCGTTGACCCGCCGCGAACGACGCTACAAAGAGAAGAAATCGTGGGGCCGATCGGCAGCGCGTATTAGAAGGTGGCAAAAATTCTGAGAAGATCGGAGCGAGACGGAGCCCTGGCAGGCTCATCGGCAGCTGCAGACGCGGACGTACGTTAACGAAGACGTAGCAGTCCTCTGGATTACCTCAAGTCCCACGAACAAGAATTGAGGTTATATCATTCCACTAAAATCTCTCTAGTAACTATCTAATAACAACACAATCAACACAAGATATATTTAACATGTTTTTCTACATTACATACATTAATTGTAAACATTTCATAATTTTACTTAATTCTTTGTCAATATAAAGAACATTTCCAAACATTAAATTTTTTTTAATTTAATTTTTTCTCAAAAATTTTCTTTATTCTATCTTGGTTCTTCTTGTTTATGTTGAGAATATGTACATTTGTGTTGGCTATAGTGGCGAGCGAGTATGTGTGAGCACGCTTGGTATGTGCAAGTAGGTAGGAGAGGGAGTTTCGGTTCGAGCGTGCTCGTACGCGAGAAAAGGGAGAAGAACGATTACAGCTGTTGAACTGTAGGCACCGCGCAGCACAGATACCTGATCTTCACATAAATAAGTTTTGTATTAAATAATAAACACTTTATGTCACTCTTTCATTCAAACAAATAAGTTATAGATTATTTATCTAACCACCAAATTAACATGGTAGCAAAGCGTGGTTTAAAGAGTGTGCTAAAATAAAGTGTGTCGTTGTTGAGAGTTCAACGGATCACCATGGGAAACGACGATTTCAAGATACCAGTATTTGATGGAGAGAATTATCAAATGTGGAGAAAAAGGATTGCAATGTATTTGAAGATGAAGAAATGTGAAGAAAACATAACTAGAGAAGAAACGGCAAGTGACAAAGAGCAGAGGGATGAAGCTGATTTGAAAGCAATCAATTACATATACAGCTCTATTTTGGATAGACAAATGGAGTTCATTTGTAATGAAACAATGGCTTATGGAATAATGAAGAAGTTTGATCAAATATATTTGAAAGAGTCTACAGCGATGCAAATTGTGCACAAAAATAAATTGGAAAGATTGAGACTAAAAAATTATAGTGATGCAGCAACGTTTTTTTTGGATTTTGAAAAGTGCATTAATGATTTAAAAAGTGCGGGTGCTACAGTGACAGAAAAAGAGAAGTTGAATTATATATTGAATACGCTACCAGAGTCGTACAGCTATATAGGCGACCTTATAGACACATTAAAAGAAACCGATCAAACGGCAGAATATGTGAAAAATAAGATACAGATGGCAGAGATGAAGAATAAAAGTAATGAGACGAGTAACAAAAATTCAAGCGTCTTCACAGTTAATAAAAACCAACGCACGTGCTTCAAGTGTGGAGAAGTTGGCCATATACAAAAAAAACTGTAAAAACGAAGGACAAACGGCAGGCAGGGGTTCGTCTTGGAGGTCAACGCGAGGCTATAGTCCTGTTGTTGCGGCCCCAATTAATGTAATAATAAAATAAAAATAGTATTAAGAAAGACCGAGAATAACAATAGAAAACGCGACCGCAAAAGCCCGAAAGAATTACGCAACGCCGAATCAGCAAGAGATGAGTTGCGCGATCGGCCCACATACGATCGAGCAACTCAGCTATATCAAAGGACAGGACGAGGATTCAACACGGTAGCGGCCGACGAGGGACAAGCGAGCAGCGTAACCCGAGAAGGCACCAACCTACCTCAACGGAGGCTCACCGACTGATAAGGCGGCACAAGCACCGACCAGCAATATGCGACTAGCGACCGTAATGTAAGTCGACTAAGCAAATTATGTAAAGCACAATCACCGTAAATGTCGGAAAACGAAAATCCACCTGCGGAACTAAACCAATCGTGGCTCCATAGCGAGACGTCACAACAAGCGCGTAAAAATAGACCGTTAAGCCCCGTGCAAACGACCAAAGAAGTCGTAAGCGACAATCGCGAAACCGTGCGTAGAAATTTAGACGCGTACTACTCAAGCAAAAGCGAATCAGAACCGGAATTACACCCGAACAGCGTAATCGAACGCGAATCCCAATTCGACAATTCCGTTATAATTTCAGACGCGAGAGTAATAGGACAAAATAACTGTCCCGACGAAAATAGACTCCACCCCTCACACGCGCACGCACAATCCGAAGACGCGGACAGTACGGCCAGTAGGCAAACACACAGACGAGAGTTCTCATTGACTTCGTATGACAGCAGCGTATTTGGCCCGCAAGAGTATTATTCTGCCCCGAGACACGTGAACGTAATCGAGATGGCGGAAGCAACAAATAGCAACCACGACGCGAATAACGTAAATGACAACGTGCCGATAACCCCAGAGGAAATAGACGAAGAAATAAACCGTCTTAATCGAGTGCTATCACAAAGAGGCACCCCGGCGAATCACCGTGACCGGATACCCGCACGGGCCGGACCGCCGCGGGACAATAGAGATTCCATTCTCGACGAGATATTAAACGGAATCCGCAACTTACAAGATCGCGTAAATCAACTAGAAACGGCGAATCCTGAACGCCGCGAATTTTACGCGAGATGCGAGCCAAGTAACCTCCCATTCGAAGTAACGTACGGAAAAACGTCATACGATATTCGGAACCAAGCGGAACGCGCAATCGGATATCTACGTTTAAAAGAGGCACGAGACATGATACCCGAGTTTGACGGAGCCTCGAGTAAATTACAAGATTTCTTAAGCGCCGCGTCATATGCAATAAAAAACATAAATCCTGTGGAAGAAGGAACGCTATTAGAAGCAGTGCTATACACAAAGCTAAAAGAAAGAGTGATGATAGACTTTCAAACGCGAGAGATAAGAGATTTCGCACAACTAAAGAAGGAATTAGAAGTTTGCTATTTAAGCCGCAAAAGCACAACACACTTACAACTAAAGTTTAACACACTCAAGCAAAAACCCGGAGAAAATGCAAGAGCATTCGGAATAAGAACCGATAAGCTAGCGATGGAGCTATACGACTCCATGATAGAGGGAAGACATCACACCATAGAAAGCAAGCGAACTATATTAGAAACGATTCAACAACAGGCATTACAGAATTTCCAATTAGGATTGAGAAACGAGATCAAGTTACTTGTTTGAGCTCAGCATTTCGCAACATTGCAAGAAGCGATTGCCGGAGCGAGCGCCGAAAAAAAAGTAAACGGGCCGAGTGGAATTCCGCCGCGTCCCAAAAATAATTATGCGTACTCGCCGCAACCGCGCGATAACTGATCAATATTACAATGCCAAAAATGCGGAAAATACGGGCACCTCGGAAGGGAATGTCGTACCAATAGATATGCGAACCGTTTCTCCTTACCGAAACCCGATAGGACACCCCGCGTAAACGCGATAGATAAAGTCTGCAATTATTGTAAGAAAGCAGGACACATGCGCGAAAAATGTTGGCTGTTAAATGGTCGACCAAATAAAGAAAGGACGAATCACAACAAACCTAATAATCCGCGAGGACAAAATAAAAATTTTTATCCGAAAACAAATTGCCCGAGAAAAAAAGACAGTAATTCAGCCGTAAATAGCGATGAGGAAAACAAAGAAGACACAAAGCAGCGCCAACCGGCGTTAGAGTATCAGGTGTCACACATGACGAACAAGCCGCGAAAGCATGCAGGGCTGGACTTAATCACTCTGCCCATGCGAGAAACGAAGCGCAAAAAACTAAATTTACTGTTCGATACCGGAGCGGCCGTATCAATAATAAACGTAAAACATTTGAAAGGCAAAACAATGATATAAGAGGATAAAATGGCTCTTACAAGAGTAACAGGTCATAAAGCCCATACGATTGAAAAATTTACAGCAACTATTGACCTGAAAGATAGAAAGATCAAGCACACGATATATGTCGTCAAGGATGATTTTCCGATAGAATACGACGGAATACTAGGCGTAGATTTTATAAAGAAACATCGAGCGTCATATAGTTACGAATCGAGTTCAATACGCATAGGGGATAGCACATTAAAATTATACCCGTATAAGAAAATGGTTTTAAAACCGCGAAGCAAGACAATAGTACAAGTTGCGACCGATAAAAATTCACTAGGAATAATACAGGCAGAAAAGACAATTTGCCAGGAGTGTTCATAGGAAATTGCCTGGTGATGCCAGAAAACTTTCTATGTCCGGCAAGCATACTAAATACGACGGAGAAGACAGTCGAAATGCTAATGCCGCAAGTAACATTAGAAGAGTTAGAGCAGAAGAAGCAAAAGAGATAGAAATAAACCAAGTAAACAAAGCAGAAGAAACAATGACGCGTAGAGAAAAAGTCGAAAAATTGATACGCACGCAACATTTAAACAAAGAAGAAAAGAAAACCATTATGGAAATTTGCAGAGATTACAGCGATGTATTGCACGTGGAAGGAGAACCACTGACATGCACTGATATCGTCGCGCATAAGATTACCACGAAGGCGGGCAGCGTACCGGTCAACGTCCGACCGTACCGTTTACCAGAAAAGCACAAGGAAGAAGTGGATAGACAAGTGAAAGAGATGTTAAAAAACGGAATTATTAGACCTAGCACAAGCCCGTGGATAGCGCCGTTGCTAGTAGTACCGAAGAAAAGAGACGCATCAGGAAAATTAAAACTGAGAGTGGTAATAGATTTTTGGTTTGTGAACGACCTAACGGAGGGAGATTCCTTCCCATTGCCAAACATAACCGATATCCTAGACCAACTGGGAAAAGCAAAATATTTTACCACGCTAGACCTCGCCTCGGGATATCATCAAATTCCGATGGAAGAAGAAGATAAAGAAAAAACAGCGTTCTCGACACAACACGGACATTACGAGTATAATCGAATGTTTTTTGGACTGAAAAATGCCCCAGCGACATTTCAACGAGCAATAATAGCCGTCTTAGCAGGACTAGTAGGATTACAATGCTTAGTCTATCTAGACGATATAATAGTATACGGAACAAGTTTACAAGAGCACAATAAGAGATTAATTGAAGTGTTAAAAAGACTGAGAAACTCTAATTTGAAATTACAGCCCGATAAGTGCGAATTTCTTCGGAAAGAAGTGACGTATCTCGGACATGTAATAACAGAAAACGGAATCTCGTCAGACCCTTCAAAATTAGAAGCAGTAAAAAGCATCCCGAGACCAACAAAAGTAAAGGACATCCAGGCTTTCGTAGGATTAGCCGGATATTATCGAAGATTTATTAAAGATTTTTCAGCAATTGCCAAGCCACTCACAAAAATGACCAGAAAAGATATCAAATTCGAATGGAACGCAGAACAACAAAACACATTTGCAATACTTAAAGAAAAACTAACCACAGCACCGGTATTGAAATACCCGGATTTCTCCCAAGAATTTGTAGTAACGACCGACGCGTCAGATTACGCAATAGGAGCTATAATGTCACAGGGAAAGATAAGTCAAGATCAACCCGTGGCGTATGCGAGCAGAGTACTATCTAAAGCCGAGCAAAATTATAATACTACCGAGAAAGAATTACTAGCGATAGTATGGGCGGTGAAACACTTCCGACCATACGTTTATGGAACAAAATTTAACATAGTGACAGACCATAAATTATTGGTTTGGCTATTTAACGTAAAGGACCCCGGATCACGATTAATCCGATGGAGATTGAAATTAGAAGAAAACGATTACACTATCGTACACAAGGCCGGTCAAGAGAATAGAAACGCGGATGCGCTGAGTCGACATGTGCCAACAGACATCAACAAGATAGAGAAAGAAGAGAATAACGAAGAGGAGAGCGAAAGAAAATATACAGAAGAAGAGAAGCAACGTATATTATACGAATACCATGATGCACCTGTAGGAGGACATCAGGGTGTGAAACGCACCATAAACCGAATAAGGTTGACGCATAATTGGAGAGGATTAACTCGAGACGTCGAAGATTACATTAATAAATGCGAACTATGTCAGAAGAACAAGTTATCGTGAAAAAATAAAGCACCCTTAGTAATAACAGACACCGCAGACAAACCGTTCGAAAAATGTGCTTTAGATATAGTAGGACCACTGACGGTGACCGAAAACGGAAATAAATATATCTTCACGTTTCAGGATAATTTATCAAAATTTAGTAAGGCAATACCCGTACCTAATCAAGAAGCAAATACAATCGCGAAAGAATTTGTCACAAAGATTATCTTTGAATACGGTATCCCTGACAAAGTACTGACGGATAGAAGAACGAATTTCCTTAGCGAGATATTTAAAAGCACGTGTAAATTACTGAAGATAGAAAAAATTCAAACAACGGCCTACCATCCCGAGAGTAATGGAGCATTGGAACGCTTTCATAGAACATTAGCCGAATACTTGCGACATTATATTAACGCGGACCAGACAGACTGGGATGAATGGACGCCATACGCAATGTTCGCGTATAACACGACGCCACACACAGCGACCGGGTTTACACCCTTTGAATTAGTATACGGGCACCGAGCGACACTACCGACGGCACTGTCGCAACCACCAAAACCAACGTATACGTATGACGATTACGCGCAAGAGCTAAAAGAAAAATTAAGAGCGACACAACGAGTTGCAAAGGAACATTTGCGAAACAAAAAATCTAAGGCCAAGGAGACGTATGATAAGAAGACAAAGGAAATTAATTTCCGAGTGGGAGACAAAGTTCTCTTGCACAACGAAACGGTGCGTAGAGGGAGATAAAAAAAATTAGAATCCCCGTGGATAGGACCGTATGAAGTAATTGAAAAACATTCAGACGTCAATTACACGATCAAAAAGGGACGGAAAACCACGCGAGTACACGTAAACCGATTAAAGCCCTTTATAGAACAGTAAAAACAGCGCAAAAGAACAAAAACAAGCAATAGAAAGTAGGCGATAGAAAGTAGGCGATAGTAAAAACTAAGGAAAATAAGATAATAAGTACTTACCGAACATCAAACACGTCGCACCACACGGCGTCCGGTGGCCACATCCAACGTGACCTTCAGGGGGTAGAGAAAATGCATCCATGTACCCGGGGGTGTTAGCAACACTTCCGCGTATGAGGGAGGGGGCGACGTCGACCCCGAACCCAAATTCGCCGCCACTCGCGCACTAAGCGCGGCACCCCCACTCACGGCACCCCCACTCACGGCACCCGCACGAACAGCGCGTAGCCAGTACGTGCGCCAACATGCGTCGCACGTCGACAAAACAAAAAAGCGGTTGCACAGCCTGCACCTCATTTTACAATTAGCGCAAACAAATATGTGCTCAGATCTAAGCCTCAAGAGCAACTAAACGCGCGAGGAGAGAAAAAAACGCGAGGAGAAGGCATTATCAAGCCAAGGTAAAAATTCGAAGAAAGGTAACATGAGTCCTTATCTTACAGGACGCTGATCGTCGTCCAGCACTTCGCGAAAAAAGCGAAACCTGAGACAGCACCATCGTACGAGATACGACAATTCAGCAGCGAGCCAGAAATATACTTTGAGAGAACCGGACAATTGCAACAGGTAGAAGCTACATGGAAACTAGCGATTAAAATCGAGCAGCCCTAGGAAACCGATATCACCAACTTCAGGAATTTCTACAGCAAGCCGAAGAAATATGCAAAACGATAATCGCAAACAGCAGACGTGCAAAAACATTCTCCATACGATAGAGAAAAATAACAAAAAATTAACGCAACTATTAATGCGATTACAGACTATATATAAAACAAATAATAATAAACGAGGGTTAATAGACGCGATCGGCACAATCAGCAAAACGCTTCGGCACTATGGATGCCGACGACGCAAAACACATACAAGAGCAGCTTGAACTGATACAAAATCAGCAACAGACTCTACGGCACATCGCAAAAAGTCAATTAAAGGTGATAAATGCCACAATAGGCCACATGGAGGCCTTAGAAAAATCGTTATACCATAACGAACAACTGATGACGAACGTCACGAGACGGATACAGCTGGAGACAGCACTGTACGCTAGAAGAGAAGAAATAGATAAACAGTTATTAATACTAACTACAATTACAGGGGATCTAATAAAAGACGTGAAAGACACGATAGACTACCTCACATATTCGCGAGAAGGAGTCATACTCACCCGCCTATTACCAATAGAAAAAATAATAACCGAACTAAAAGAGGCAACGTCACAATTGACGCATGAATCCCACTTTCCTTTTAAAACTAGATTAGAAAATTGGAACGAGATACAAAGCTATGTAGAAATTAACGCGTATTATGATAAACCGAACATTTATACGATAATCAAATTTCTCGTGGTAGCATACCCCGCGTATGAAATAATAAGAGCGACACCATTACCTGTTTATAACCACGCGAATATTTTCACATTCCTAAGAATTACTCACAACATATTAGCAATAGATAAAGAGAATCATAATTACATAACGCTAGAGAAACGCGATTTAAACGACTGTAAACGAAACGGAGTAAAATATGTATGTAACCGAAACTATCCGGTATATTTTGTAAAAGCCGACGCACCATGCAAAGTACAAGTTTACGTAAAAACGCCAGCATATGTAAACACCTGCGAGAAACGTCAAATAATGTCAAACGTAACCTTATGGATAACATTAAGCGAACCACAAACGTGGCTATTCCCAACGCCGAAAAAACAACAGCTGACGATTCAATGTAATGAACAGGCAGAACAAAAAATAGAAATAGAAAGAACAGGGAAACTAAGTATAATCGAAAATTGTAAACTAACCACACCCGACATTATTATAAAAACAAAAAGACAAACGACTATGAGACAAATAAAAATGCACTTAGCCGATTTCAACTTAACGCTAACAAACAAAAATAAAAATATTAACGAACAAGCGAAAAAAGAAATTAGATTAAAACCTGTAATTAGAAATCCGAACGAATTAATGGAATTAAGTCTAAAAATAAGCGACATAAATAAAGAATTGGAAAAATCCCAAGACACTCTAATAAAAAATCCCTATGTCATATATCCCGTAGGATCGACACTTACGTTAATAATTATATTAAGCATAGTAGGAATAATCATCTATGTAATAAAAAGACATAAGAAACGAGCAAGCGCCCGACCGCACGTACAGGGCGACTCAGCGATACTATACTAGAACATAAGATCAAGAGACACGGTAGTGTCTCGCGCCAAGTACGCGCGAAGTGAGACGCACCGTGACTCTTTTACGCGAACGCATGAGTTGCGACTATCCGAGATTTTGAGATCTCAATAACGAGTGAACGGATCAACTTCTAAGTAGGTTCGATCGATAGCTTGGAGTTTGATTTATAAATAAGAGTCTTTTTTTTTCGTTACGTGCCCTACGAGCGAAGATATTGCAATGCAAAGACTAAATGTGGAAAATTTTTTTTTAAGAAACGTCCACGTCGGACAAAAATGGCGGCTGGTGTGTCACTTTCCCATTTTTGACACAAGAGTGCACTCGTGCACTGTCGCAGTGCGTGACAGTTTTTTACAACCTAGAAAAGGATAAGTGTAAGTGTGTGATAGTCGTGACCGTTGCCGCGTCGTGACAGATAGTGAAATACATATAAGTATTGACCGTAAAGAGCTGATGCCGAGAGATCTTTAAGAAAAAAGGTGTATCTACAAAATCGTACAAACACGTACGTATATGCTGCCTTGTAAAAGTTGTCAAAATGTATGTTTACGTGAGCGTTACTTCTGTAGTAACTTACGATAATTTATGCCGGGATTACGATGAATTTAACGTAACGGGACGCGACGGACGCGAAGTAACGTAACGTGAACTTAAGAAATTACGATCGCCGTAATTTAAAGATAACCTTAATCTTAACCTTCTATTCATACCAAGCTGTCAAATCATTTCTGAAATGCACGCTGTTTCACGTTACGGCGATCGTAATTTCTTAAGTTCACGTTACGTTACTTCGCGTCCGTCGCGTCCCGTTACGTTAAATTCATCGTAATCCCGGCATTACTCGTTTACGCGGGATGAATTATCATAAGTTGCTACAGAATCTCCATTTACGTGGAGGAATTATCGTATAAGTTACTACGGAAGTAAAACGCTCGCGTAAACATAGTATACGTGACAGATAGTGTGCGTGCGTGCGTGCGTGCGTGCGTGCGTGCGTGCGTGCGTGCGTGCGTGCGTGCGTGCGTGCGTGCGTGCGTGCGTGCGTGCGTGCGAGCGTGCGTGCGCGCGTGAGTGCGTGCGTGCGTGCGTGCGTGCGTGCGTGCGTGCGTGCGTGCGTGCGTGCGTGCGTGCGTGCGTGCGTGCGTGCGTGCGTGCGTGCGTGCGTGCGTGCGTGCGTGCGTGCGTGCGTGCGTGCGTGCGTGCGTGCGTGCGTGCGTGCGTGCGTGCGTGCGTGCGTGCGTGCGTGCGTGCGTGCGTGCGTGCGTGCGTGCGTGCGTGCGTGCGTGCGTGCGTGCGTGCGTGCGTGCGTGCGTGCGTGCGTGCGTGCGTGCGTGCGTGCGTGCGTGCGTGCGTGCGTGCGTGCGTGCGTGCGTGCGTGCGTGCGTGCGTGCGTGCGTGCGTGCGTGCGTGCGTGCGTGCGTGCGTGCGTGCGTGCGTGCGTGCGTGCGTGCGTGCGTGCGTGCGTGCGTGCGTGCGTGCGTGCGTGCGTGCGTGCGTGCGTGCGTGCGTGCGTGCGTGCGTGCGTGCGTGCGTGCGTGCGTGCGTGCGTGCGTGCGTGCGTGCGTGCGTGCGTGCGTGCGTGCGTGCGTGCGTGCGTGCGTGCGTGCGTGCGTGCGTGCGTGCGTGCGTGCGTGCGTGCGTGCGTGCGTGCGTGCGTGCGTGCGTGCGTGCGTGCGTGCGTGCGTGCGTGCGTGCGTGCGTGCGTGCGTGCGTGCGTGCGTGCGTGCGTGCGTGCGTGCGTGCGTGCGTGCGTGCGTGCGTGCGTGCGTGCGTGCGTGCGTGCGTGCGTGCGTGCGTGCGTGCGTGCGTGCGTGCGTGCGTGCGTGCGTGCGTGCGTGCGTGCGTGCGTGCGTGCGTGCGTGCGTGCGTGCGTGCGTGCGTGCGTGCGTGCGTGCGTGCGTGCGTGCGTGCGTGCGTGCGTGCGTGCGTGCGTGCGTGCGTGCGTGCGTGCGTGCGTGCGTGCGTGCGTGCGTGCGTGCGTGCGTGCGTGCGTGCGTGCGTGCGTGCGTGCGTGCGTGCGTGCGTGCGTGCGTGCGTGCGTGCGTGCGTGCGTGCGTGCGTGCGTGCGTGCGTGCGTGCGTGCGTGCGTGCGTGCGTGCGTGCGTGCGTGCGTGCGTGCGTGCGTGCGTGCGTGCGTGCGTGCGTGCGTGCGTGCGTGCGTGCGTGCGTGCGTGCGTGCGTGCGTGCGTGCGTGCGTGCGTGCGTGCGTGCGTGCGTGCGTGCGTGCGTGCGTGCGTGCGTGCGTGCGTGCGTGCGTGCGTGCGTGCGTGCGTGCGTGCGTGCGTGCGTGCGTGCGTGCGTGCGTGCGTGCGTGCGTGCGTGCGTGCGTGCGTGCGTGCGTGCGTGCGTGCGTGCGTGCGTGCGTGCGTGCGTGCGTGCGTGCGTGCGTGCGTGCGTGCGTGCGTGCGTGCGTGCGTGCGTGCGTGCGTGCGTGCGTGCGTGCGTGCGTGCGTGCGTGCGTGCGTGCGTGCGTGCGTGCGTGCGTGCGTGCGTGCGTGCGTGCGTGCGTGCGTGCGTGCGTGCGTGCGTGCGTGCGTGCGTGCGTGCGTGCGTGCGTGCGTGCGTGCGTGCGTGCGTGCGTGCGTGCGTGCGTGCGTGCGTGCGTGCGTGCGTGCGTGCGTGCGTGCGTGCGTGCGTGCGTGCGTGCGTGCGTGCGTGCGTGCGTGCGTGCGTGCGTGCGTGCGTGCGTGCGTGCGTGCGTGCGTGCGTGCGTGCGTGCGTGCGGGCGTGCGGGCGGGCGTGCGTGCGGGCGGGGGGGCGTACGTGCGTGCGGGCGGGCGTGCGTGCGTGCGTGCGGGCGTGCGGGCGTGCGGGCGTGCGTGCGTGCGTGCGTGCGTGCATGCGTGCGTGCGTGCGTGTGTGTGTGTGTGTGTGTGTGTGTGTGTACTACGTTTACGCGAGTGTTACTTCTGTAGTAACTTACGATAATTCACTCGTTTACGCGGAGTAAATTATCGTAAGTTACTACAAAATCCCGTCTACGCGAAGGAATTATCGTAAGTTACTACAGAAGTAAAGTTTGCGTAAACGTAGTGTGTGTGTGTGTGTGTGTGTGTGTGTGTGTGTGTGTGTGTGTAATTAAAATTATTTATATTTATATTATACATGTATATAATTTATTTAGTATTTATAGGATGATCTCGGCAGCAGGACGAGAAAAGCGGAAAAGCGACAACAATTAATATTTCTATAGATTCGATAGATCGTATGGATGACATGCCCTTTTTAGAAGAGGATGCGTAACACTACAAAACGCATGATATCAGTACAAAATTACCTTTTTCAAAAAAGGTAAAAAAAGGGCGCCAAGTACACGCGTGGTTGTTACCTCGAAAAAAAAACCCAAGTGGTAGTATCATTAATTTTATTCAAAAATAAATAAATTCTATTTTAACCTAGGTGGTAGTAGCTTTAATTTTTTTAAACAAAATTATTAAATTACAAAATTATTACTTTATTTAATCCAAGTGATATCTACTTCGAAAAAGCCTAAATAACAAGTAGTATCTATTAAAAAAAAAAAAGTGAAATCTTTTAATACTGCGCCAATTACAAAGAGAATATATACCTAAAAAAAAACCAAGTGGTATGTATCTTTGTATTCCTGAGAGTCTTTCTATCAACCCAAGTGGTAATATAATAGTTTTAATTCTCCTTGATAAAATTATAATATTACAAAGAATTATTTTAATCACAAAGAATTAAAGAGGTAACATTATAAAATAAAAAAATATTTAATTAAAATAAAATAAATAATTTTTTCTTGTAAAAAACTTGGCGCTGCTTTGTCCAAGGTTAACCTAGACAAACTTGCATAGGTGCATATAAGCATATGCATAAAGAGATGGATTGGTCTATTTCCTTTTGCACATATACATATAAACCAATTAATTTCTTATGTTTATGCGCTATGCAAATTTGTCTGGATAAGAGCCTCCGCACAAGACTCTCGTATGATATCGTAGCGTAACGTAACGTGGATTAACGCACAAGAAACGTATCGGTTAGAGCCTCCGCACAAAATTTTCGTATGGTAACGTAACGTAGATCAACGCACAAGAAACGTATTGACGTATAAAGCGTCATCTACAATGGCAGCAGGAGTATACAGTAAGACGTAAGCAGTAAGTTATTGACTAATGGAATTTTTACAATTCAAGAATAATCGACTGTGATTGGTCAATAGAATAGTTTACTGCTTACGTCTTATTGCATACTCCTGCTGCCATTGTAGACGACGCTTAACGCCGTAACTGATACGTTTCTTGTGCGTTGACCGACGTTTCGTTACATTACGTTGCCATACGAAAGTCTTGTGCAAAGGTTCTAAACCTTAAAAAAGCAGCGCCAAGTTTTTTACAAGAAAAATTTATTTATTTTATTTTAATTAAATATTTTTATTTTATAATGTTACCTCTTTAATTCTTTGTGATTAAAATAATTCTTTGTAATATTATAATTTTATCAAGGAGAATTAAAACTATTATATTACCACTTGGGTTGATAGAAAGACTCTCAGGAATACAAAGATACATACCACTTGGTTTTTTTTTTAGGTATATATTCTCTTTGTAATTGGCGCAGTATTAAAAGATTTCACTTTTTTTTTTTTTTTAAATAGATACTACTTGTTATTTAGGCTTTTTCGAAGTAGATATCACTTGGATTAAATAAAGTAATAATTTTGTAATTTAATAATTTTGTTTAAAAAAATTAAAGCTACTACCACCTAGGTTAGAATAGATTTTATTTATTTTTGAATAAAATTAATGATACTACCACTTGGGTTTTTTTTTCGAGGTAACAACCACGCGTGTACTTGGCGCCCTTTTTTTACCTTTTTTGAAAAAAGTAATTTTGTACTGATGAATGTAACCTCAGAAACAAACAAAGAAAATCAACCACCCTAATAAAAATAAAAATAGGATAAGCAGCGAAAAATTGTAGCGAAAACTACAGACCGTAGTTTTCTTTTCTCAAAGGGGGAGGGATGTTGCGGCCCCAATTAATGTAATAATAAAATAAGAATAGTATTAAAAAAGACCGAGAATAACAATAGGGAACGCAACCGCGAAAGCCTGAAAGAATTACGCAACGCCGAATCAGCAAGAGATGAGTTGCGCGATCGGCCCACATACGATCGAGCAACTCAGCGATATCGAAGGACAGGACAAGGACTCAAAAGGAAGCGACAACAGGAGACGACAGGGCAATCGGAGTCAGGGAGCAGATCAGTAACGGGCATTCTTGTACGCAATAACTGTAAAGCAGATTCAATTAAAGATTCAACTAAAGTATTCTTTATTCAAAGTGCCGTTTATCAAAGAGTGTTCTATCAGTCACCCATCCTGCCTCCTCCTTGGAACGATCGAATCTTAGTGTACCCAAAAAAGGGCACAACACTGTTTTTCAATCACATCTTAATATATTAATAATTATTTACCTTTACCTTCAAATATTAACGTAACTCTCATCTTACAATACATATAATAAACTTGACTAATAACAAATCTCTTACTACCTAACTAATGCTATCCTATGTCCCCAGCCCTTCTAAACTCATCACACCTCCCTATATGCACCTACCTCCCCTTCTTTTTTCTTCCAATATATTATCTTCTTAATCTTCCTGATCTTTTGAATTCATTCCTAATTTAACTCAAATCACTTCTGTGCCCTCGGATCGCTCCATTCCTCTTCCTTATTTGCCAAATTCCTCGATACTGCTCTTTATTCACTCCTAGTAAATTGTCTCCTTCTTGTCTCAGCTCTTCTTCTCTCGTTCCCACTGAAACAACATTTATTTCCTTCTCGCATGCGCGTTCTCTAGTTATATTCCCATGCTTCCTATCTACCGTTGCATAATTAATATACCTGGATTCGCCTCCGTGTCGTCCAAAGATTCTAATATTTCCAGAAAACTGCTGCGTCCTTTAAACTGTAACGTTCATACCTCTTAATTTTTTCTCCTTCCGCATTTCCTTCTTCTTCTTCCTTTCGTTATCTCACCAAACCTTGCGTGTCCTTTTAACTAATTTTCCTATTTTCATCTTCTTTTACCTTTCCTTTCCTACAACGTTTGCCAATCCTTTACCTTTCTTCTTTTCATCTTATCTCTTCTTCATCGTTGGCTTAACCTTTCCTCAGCTATGCTTATCTTCTTTTACTTTCCATTTCCCAGAATACCTCTAGGCCCGCCCATCCTTGTGTCCTAGCTTTATTTTACCTTTCTTCTTTCCATCTCCATTGACCCGGAACTCGAGAGATTTTCGACTGCTTTTTCTTCTTCCTTCTTCGATAATCCTCTTCACATTTAATCCTCCCTTGTTTCGTATAGCCTCTTCTATAACAACGCTTTTTTTACCTACTTCTTGTCCTTTCCTCTGTTTTCTATGCTTTACCTCTTCTTCCTCTTATTCATATTCTTAATCCTATATTTCCTAGTCTAAAATTTGTCCCAATCTAAGATTTACATGTGTTCTGAATTCAACCTGTCATCTTTTCAACTATCTTCTTAACCTATACTTAATTTACGGCCGAAGGTTCCTTAGCTAATCATTTACCATACAATCTTCTTTACAATCATCGATCGAAACCTTCCCTACTTTACCTACATTACTTTTACCGCCTTTTCCGCCTAACTGACTCGTCACCATAACCTCTTCCTACCACGTTCGCTAAACACTTCTATACTACTTTTCTCTACTTGCATCCTACTATCTCCCTTCATTCTCATCGCATCCCCTACTATCTCCCTATCTTTCCATTATCCCTACTTGCCACATACTAATCTTTAAACCCAGAAACAAAGCTAAAATCGCACAACGTACTTTCACCGCTACCATTCACACACGCGCCATCTAACCAAGTCCCCTTTTAGTGATAATTGAGGATTAATAGCATACGGTTGCAATGCTTTTATTTGCATGAACGGAATATATGGTGACACCATTCGTTCTTCAAGGGCAGTTAAGTTTGTCACTACTTTTGGCACATTTGAAAATCTTAAATTTGCATTTGATGCTGTTTTTGGAACGTCTCCTGATGTAATATATTTTTTGCATATCTTGCAGACGTATTCCGATGAGTTATTAACAATTTGATTAATAAATTTATTAATTGCAATCTTTGTGTCACTGAATTTATTTCGTATTTTCGTAATATTAAAACGTTCTTGTTTGCACAAGCTCGCGCACAAGCCTGATCTCGGGAATCAGATAAAAAAGAAACAAATAAAAAGAATCCGTTTATTGAAAGAGAGATTGCGTTTCGTGATTTATATGTAATTCAAAAGAAAAGTTTAAAGTGGGCAGAACTATACAAAGAATACCAACATTTGTTGCATAGGAGAAGGGAAACTGCCCTAAAACCTTCCCAGTATTCGTGAACAAAATTATACATCGGTAATATAAAAATACAATATAAGTACAATAAATGTCTCAAATGCATAAAAGAAACAAATAAATGGTTATCATAGAACAGTCCTTTCTTTAAATATGTATCATAATATACTTTGAGGTTTTACTGAGGTATTTCTTTATCATATAAAATCTTCATTATAAGAAGAATTGTCATAGTATGTTCTCGTATAATTTCTCTTGACGTAGTCAAGCTTAAAATTAGTTGTTCTTCTCTAAAGAAAGGATCGTTTGAAACATAAACATAAATCAATTAATACAAGAATATCACTTCAGATATAATTTATATAATCTGGGAAATAATGCATCAATCTTTTATTTTAAATAACAAATTACTATCATCAGTCTATTAAATAATGTTATTTGTAATTTCAATACTGATTGAGTATTACCAAACTAGTGTCTAAATCTCGGCAAAGCATTATACTATGGCTGCGTTCGGGAAGCGCGCTATTAGCGCTATTGCATCATTTTATCTTTATCGCTCATCAGGTGTAAAACAAGGATAAAATATGCAAATAGCACTAATAACGTCTTCCCGAACGCACCCTATATCATGAGCGATTACTACAACATAAGCTATATACATGACATGAGCAACAACAGAAACATAAGCGATAAGTTTCTCACTGAGTTTACTGAACTAAATCTTGTACTAGGCAGTCTTTGATTGACACATTAATTCACCACAGCATGAACGTAATACTAGATAACTAATAATTCGCAAGATATTTATTAGAAGATTATAAAGTAATTGAATAAGAACTTATATAGCAACGCACGGAAACGGTTATTCGATAGTTTTATTACAATGCCAGGAACGATTTATATATTTCGCAAAGAACGCATTCTCATTTAGTACGTAATACAAGTGAATGTAACGAATGTCCGCAAATTAAAGTAATAAACGATAAAGAATATGATATAATCAATTATAATGAAACAATCGCATGAAAGAAAGAAATAAAGTTTTTTCCTTGTAACTAAAATGGTTGCAACCGAAGGATTAATTATTTAATATACTTTAGACTGAGCTCAGTGTTACAATTAGACTCGAAATGAACTTTTAATCTCTTTTCAAAAGACTTTTCAGAAGTCTTCCTCTCGCTTGCTCTCGTGATCTCTGCAAGTTGTAACCGCAAAAGCTAACCTTGAGAGGATTGATTATCTCTCTCTCGTAACGGTAGACGAATGTCTAACGTTCCCACTCAAGTATATTTAAACAGGTTACCTTTTGTTTGATGATAACATCACGTAGGATGTTCACACACGAGTATATATCGAAAGTACCAAGCCAAAACCTCGTTTATCCAAGACTTCGAAAGGGCGTTTTATCTCATGCCGAAAAGGCTCTCTCGAACGTTCCAGAAAATAGCTGCTTTCCTCGAGCCTTCCACGTGCCGGCATGGCTCGCCAGGACGTATCTCACTGGCTTCCTCTCGGTGACGATCGTTGTTGTCCTTTTTCGAGTAGTATATGTTTCACAATTATCCTGTTTATTGCACACGGATAGGCCGATCTCGGATACTTTACAACTTAACTGCGAAAAGATGATGAAAATATTTGACTCGAACTTATGTATCACGCACGATGTATCACGCACGATGTCTGGGAGACGAATACTCGCTCGCCCAGGCTGCGCGCCCCTCCTAACATGCTCACGCAAGCGCGCGGGAAGCCCGCGCTCGGCTGTTCTCGAACGCCTGGGTTACTACGGGGTCGGGACCTATTTCGCGCACAAACATTCGCGCGTTCCGACCTACCGCAAGATGAACGCCATAGATGGCCGCACCAACACAATCTCTCTTTCTCTTTATACGTTGATTTCAAACAGCTCTACTGATTAAAAAAAAAAACAAATTTTCACAACACATACTATATCTGGTTTTTTTTTTTTATCAATACATTATGATAATATTCAGTATCTTTAGTGCCACTATTTATTTTGTTCCAAACAGAATTGCTGTAGTTTTCTCGATATCTAAATGTTCGAGATTCCGTTATCACGGTGCGCCATCCCTTCAGATGGCAGCATCGATCGGGTATCTGTAAAAATTAAATACCACAGGAGGTCGATTATTCCTCCGGGTGTCGGCCTACTGCCGATGTCTTGACGAGAGGTATCGAGGAATAACTATACACTCGATTACTGCTGATATAAATAATACTTTATTGCGGACCACGCAACAGCCACAAAAGTCAGTACAAATGTAACGGTCGTCGAAACTCAGTTCTGCCAACCTCGTAACTCTCAACCCTCTTGCTAGCGCAGGAGAGGGGGCTGACCAATCGGAAGGGAGACAGATATGCTGCTCCCTACACACTCCCCCCCGAGTGTTAACGAAATAAATACTAAGTAATATTGCACTAAGCGCATAAGCTTAAGCGTTTGGCCAGGTGCTATTGTACGAGGTTAACAATACCTTAAATAGAAACATATTATACGCTTAAACGTAATTTGAGCCGACTTATATCTAATAACATTATATAAGGTAGAATTTTGTCTTACAATTAAATCACTTTGGTTTAGTGGACGGCGCAAATGTGACAGTCTTACGAGAGTAGGTCTTCAGCGCTGGGTTCGGATTTACATTCCGGTTGAGTATGTTCTCGGAGGTTGATGGGGGGTCGGCGGGGTCGTCAGGGACAAAATATGCCGGTTTTAATAAATCGACGGACACGCTTTTTGTGTTTCCGTTAATATCAATATTGAATACGCGCTCCGAGATGCGTTGCACTACCTTGTGCGGACCGGTGTACGGGCGCTCTAACGCCCTTTTAGCCATAAAAACACATGAGTACAATTATATAAATCTTTAAAATAAAAGGCGCGTTTTTTATGTTTGTGCGCGACGGGAACCGGCCGGACTTGGCGCATATATTCGCGAAACTCTTCAAGGAAATAATTAGGGTTAGGTGTAAAATCATCGGGAAGAAAGAATTCCCCGGGAAGTCGTAAAGTTGTCCCGAACATAAATTCGGCGGGAGACGCATTTGTGTCAGCACGGACGTGCGACCGAAATCCTAATAGAACGGTAGACAAGGTACGCGTCCAGCACGCATCGGCATGGCACGATTGCAGCTTTAAGCACCCGGTGCCAACGTTCAATCATGCCGTTTGACGCCGGGTGGTAGGCGGTTGTACGAATTCGTTCGCAACCGATTAATGAAAGTAACGCCTCGAATAGGCGGGATTCGAATTAGGCTCCCTGATCCGTAGTAAGTAATCGAGGGGTTCCGTAACGGGAAATCCACGTGTCGTAAAATGCTCTAGCAACGGTTAGTGCGGAGATATCTTTAAGAGGAATTGCCTCGGCCCAACGCAAAAATCTGTCGATCATAGTGAGACAATAAGAGTAACCCTCAGAAGGAGGCAATGGGCCGATAATGTCAATATGTACCTGATCAAATCGCCCGTCGGGAGCAACAAAGTGCTCAAGAGTTAGTTTTACGTGACGAGAGATTTTCGCTTGTTGACATTCAATACAGTTTTTACACCATTTAGCGATATCGCGGTGCATGTCAGGCCAGACATAACGCTGTCGGATCGTGCGATCGGTAATTTTGCCACTCGGATGGGCTGGGTTGTGAAACATTTGAAATACTTTAACGCGGAGACTATCGGGGACGTATGGCCGAATAGCTTCGCCCGAGATTTCGCAATATACAGTTGTGTGATCTGGGCCCCATTGAATTTTTTTCAACTTTAAAGGATGATCGGGGGCGTTAACAATCAACTTGAGTTGTTCGTCGTTCTTTTGCAGCTCGGCGAGCTCGTTAAGATTAAATTCAACCGGCAAACGCAGGGAATCGATCCGCGAAAGCGAATCCGCGACAACATTTTGTGAACCAGCGACATGTTCAATATGCGTTGTGAACTGCGCGATATATGACAATTGGCATAGTTGTCGCGGAGACGCCTTGTCAGACCGTTTGCACAAACGCATACATAAGCGGTTTATGGTCGGTCAAAATTTTAAATTCACGTCCTTCTACAAAATGACGAAAGTAATTAACGGCTTCGAAAATTGCCGTGAGTTCTCGGTCGTAAGCGCTATACCGAGTTTGCGCGAGAGAGAACTTATGCGAAAAAAATGCTAGGGGCTCCCAAGTATCCCGTTTTTTTCTGTTCGAGAACTGCCCCCATGGCGAAATCGGAGGCATCCGCAACTATACGAAGTTCCGCGCCAATATGGGGATGCACCAGCATTGCAGCGTTAGCGAGGCCGTTTTTGGTCTTTTCAAACGCTTCGATTAATTCGTCAGACCATACGATTATACGCTTATCGTTTTTACGCGAGTCGACTAGTAATGCATTTAGTGGTGCTTGAGCTTCTGCCGCGCGAGGGATGTTGCGACGGTAAAAATTTATCATGCCGAGGAAACGGCGTAAGTCGGCGATGGTTTTGGGTCTGGGAAATTTGGTAATCGCCTCAACTTTCTCTGGGATGGGGCTGATTCCTTTATCATTAATTATATACCCGAGAAACTTTAGCTCATGTGCGCCGAACACGCATTTTTCAACATTAAGGCGGAGGTGAAACTCTTTAAACTTTTGGAATACAATGCGTAAATGCTTAGCATGCTCCTCTGGAGAAGAGGAAGCAATTAGGATATCATCCATATAAATAAAAACAAAATCTAGATCGCCTAAGGCGCGATTTATATAACGTTGAAAGGATTGACCGGCATTACGAAGGCCAAAGGTCATAAATAAGTATTCAAATAACCCGAAAGGGGTTATGATAGCTGTTTTCTCAATGTCCTCGGGGGCCATTGGAATTTGATTGTAGGCTTTATATAAGTCGAGGGATGAAAAAATTGTTTTTCCGTGTAAATTAACGGAGCAGTCATGAAGGTGGGGGGTGGAGTATCTATCCGGTCGCGTGATTGCGTTTACACCGTGGTAATCGCCGCACACCCGCCAGGTGCCGTCTTTTTTACGGACTAAATAAATAGGGCTGGCCCATGGACTGCTAGAGGGGCGGCAAATGCCTGCTTCGACTAAAGCTCTGATTTCGGCCTTTGCGGTTTTAAGTTTATCAGGAGGAAGGCGCCTAGCGCGCGCGGCGACTGGAGGGCCGGTGATGATAATATGATGAAACACATCGCAACTGGACGGCGGGGCGAGAGGAAGAGCTCCTGTTATTTGCGGAAACTCGGTGAGTATTTTAGAGAACTCAGAAGAAGGGTTTACCGTATTGATCGAATGCACAGGGCCGGGTTTTTTAATCGCGAGGGTATATAATTTAGTAGTGGAATCTATAAGACGTCGTCGTTTTAAGTCTACTATTAACCCGTAATGCGATAGTAAGTCGGCGCCAATGATGGGATACGGAACTGCAGCAATGCAGAAATTCCATCGAATTGGCCGTCTTAACCCGAGGTCAAGCTCACGGAGTGATTCCCCAAACGTGTCGATGCGCGAATCGTTTGCCGCGAAAAGCTTTAACTCGGAGGGTTTTCCCTTGATCCCATTGATGGCGGATATCAGGGAAATGTCCGCGCCTGTATCAACAAGAAACATTTGGCCACTAGTGCGATCACGGACATGGAGACGGTTAAAAGTTTGATGGCCCTTACCGACCGTCTCCGAACGGAAAGGCGGGCTTAGTTTTTTTGGCTTTTCCAGGTCTCATATTTTGAACACCACGTTCGACACGAAGTCGGATTATCCGGGTATTTGGTATGAGCCGGACAGAGCGCGGGCGTGATCGCCCTATTTGGCGAGGATGAGGTCCTACGCTTGCGGGAGTTGGATCGCGAACGCGAATTTAGTATCTTTTCCAACTTTTCTATTCTCTCGATAAGTTGTTGAATCTCGGTCTTTGCGGGAGGGGGTGAATTCCCCTTGTTTACGGCGGACGCGTAAGCCTCACCTTCGAGAGCGCTCTCAGCCATTCGGTCAGCGGCCTCGGCTCTAGTCCGTTGAGGTCGGTGGCTCCCGTGGCCACCAGAACGGCGCGGTGTTCGCGTGGTAATTGGTCCAGGAAAATTGATCTTATTATACTATCATCTATCTTGCCGTTATTAAGACCGCGCAATCGGCTGAGGACTAATAAAGGTTTTCCGTCGGTCCCGACTTGTCCCCTTAAAAGTTTTCGTAGTTTTGTTTCATCCGAAAACGCGTACGTCGCGATAATTCGAGCTTTAACCTGCTCATAAATATTCTCTGGGGGAGATTTTAAAGTAATTATATCCCTTACACATCCCAATACTTCGACATCAAGTGCGGCGAGTACGGTATCGGCCATAGTGGACTCTACAGTAATCCGTGCGTTTCTCATGGAAAGTTCGACCTGGATGAACCACAATTCTGGATCGACTTGAGAAAACGGGGGAATCTTGGGAACCCTGTAATTATCTATACGCGGAATTTGTATATTATTATCAATCGCGTTTGAATTAACTGTGTCAAGGCCCTGAGCGTTTAGCTAAGTTCGTAATTGCGCGAGCTGTATTTCCGCTGCCTCTGCGCGGGCTTGGGCGGCTGCAAGAGCTGCGTCCGACATTGTTTTAAGTTTACTGTAAACTGCTAGCAAAATAAGAGCGATAAACAGCGTACAACATGCGCGTTAAATAATATCAGCGACCTGGGCGTTATACGACACAAATGTTAAACAATATAAACAACGCGAGCGTTAAACAATATAAACGACACGCGCCTTGAGAAATGATGGCGCGCGACGGATTACTATCTTACTTCTAAATTATTGTAGTCAGGTAAACGGTGGGTAGAATCCAAAGACCCGGTGACGACGGGACCCAAGGCGCCGGAGACGTTGGCTTCACGCAATCACAGCGATGAGACGATAACGACGTTGTCGATCCGTGGCATCGGTAAAGGACGGCCGGTCGCTCACCAGGAGAAGGCAGTAACGGTAAGGGCGGAGAAGAGCCGGAAACACACCAGGGGATGGTCGTGGTAACAAGACGGCAGAACCGCTGTGGCCACCCGGGCGCCGGTAGGGTCTCACGCGCCCGCCTCGTGCCTCGTAAAGAAGACGCGGCAAAAAAAAATGGCCGCCCGAATAATGTTTCGGCGCGGCAAGGCTGGCTGGCCGCAGCGTGGGCAAATAACAGCCAGGGACGCGGCACAGAAATGTACCTTGCAGCTGCGGTAGTTCAGTCCGCTACTTCTGCGTCCGTTCCTCAGGAAAGTCTGGTCCACACGAGGATTTATCTCTGACTCGGGCTTTCGGTAGCAATTTGTGCAATAATCTTTGCGTGTTTTTTAGTTGGGGTCACCAATGTAGGAATTAAATACCACAGGAGGTCGATTATCCCTCCGGGTGTCGGCCTACTGCCGATGTCTTGACGAGAGGTATCGAGGAATAACTATACACTCGATTACTGCTGATATAAATAATACTTTATTGCGGACCACGCAACAGCCACAAGAGTCAGTACAAATGTAACGGTCGTCGAAACTCAGTTCTGCCAACCTCGTAACTCTCAACCCTCTTGCTAGCGCAGGAGAGGGGGCTGACCAATCGGAAGGGAGACAGATATGCTGCTCCCTACATATCGACGCCGGATCGACGCGGCAGCTTGCGCAAGTACTGGCGCGCTCATCGCCGACTACTTCCTCGCGATCGGGGGAGTCGTACAAATGGCCGCGCTGTGACCAGACGTACGACGTGTGCACTGTGCTATTCTCAAGTGTGATTACAGTCATTACAGATTAAAGTGCCATCGCAGCGATCGAAGCTGCTGAGATCCTGTGCTAACCTGTAAAGAGACCGCTCATCCAGCTCTGGTACATCGACACGACGGATCAGGTTCACACGTGCGCGAGTGCCGACCGCCACGTGTTTCACCGGCTCACGGGCTACTCACCACGAGGAGGACAATTTATATAATTGCCGCTCACATTCACGGACATTCAAAAAGACTTCTCATTTTTACACCGCTCATCGTTTCTCAGGTCAGATTGTATATTTTTTGACGGATTAAAGACGGCTCAGACTGTTGTCTGAGTTACACATAAATAAAGTGAATAATTCGTTAACACCTTCCACGCGCGTTTTTTTCATCTCGTTTCCATCGCCGGGAAAATTCAGCGATTTCGCGAACACTAAAAAAAATCGTCAAGTCTTAATAATCTTTTACGTTCAATAAAAAATTCTTTCATTTGCGTTGTAGTTAAGATCTTCCCGTAACGTGCGCAAAACTTGTATTCTATCTCTATTTTTGATTTGTTCATTTATCTGGTAACTTGTATCTTTTTTTTCCACTTTCATTCTTTGTAGATTTTTGTCTCTCTCTGCTTAAATACTTGATTTCGACGTTTATTTATTATTTTTTGCTGATTCCAGTCTCTTTCTTTATTTTATACATAGGATCTTGACGAATTTGCGTCATGCGTTGTCTGTTTTTTTGTCTTTCGGCTTCTTTGTATGACGAAGGATCTATTCGTATTTTTTTACGCGTTCTACTGCTTCTCCTTTTTCTTTATTTTGTTGTTGTATATTTTTTTAAATCATATTTTCAATTTCATCATTTTTTATATCATTAATATCACTGTCATTTGTTATTTTTTTATTAATAACATTTTACGTATCGTCTTTATCAATCGAAAAACAATCATATTCACGTTTACGTTTTATGTTTCTTTTTTTGGATTTTTTTTTGTTTTTTTTGACGAGCAACAAGGATGTTGAAAATTAAAATTGTGTATTATTAACCATTAAAATGGTTTATATCATAATTTTATACCATAAATATTGTTAAAGAATCATTGGTACACAATACATATTTATATTTTTATCTTTAAAATGCAATGAATATGAGTAATGTTGTTTTTAATGGAAAAAAAACGAAAAGACAATAAAACTTGTGTTAAAAACGAGATGCAAGTACCAATAATTATATCTGTATCATTCATTGCGCTATAATTCATATGCAATATGGTATTTATTTTGCTAACATCAATTATAATAACTAAATAATTAAGTTTTGTGTGACAATAACAGTGTCTATGTGCTCTTTATAAATTTTTTCCACGGCATTGGCTGAATAAACAAAAATAGTATTTCCCTAATAAATCATTATTATGCGTATAATAATAATTTATTACGGGATATTGTCGTGGACCACCCCTGACGCGTTCCCGCTGAGCGTATGTACCAGCGTTGCCGGCTCCGACCGCGTCCTCTTCCTCGTCGATATCCTGTAACAAAATACGAATAATATAAAAATAATTTAAATAGTAAATACAAAATTAAAAAAAAAATTAATTTTTATTAAATACGTACTCATTCGTCCCTGCTGCTGTATTTGCGCCATCGGTTGCACATTGGCTTCCTGCTGCTGTTGTTGCGCAAGCGGCTGCTCGTGTGCTGCCTGCTGCTACTGCGCTAGCGGCTGCTCGACCTCCTGCTGCTGTTGCGCCTGCTCCTGCGGCTGGTCCCGTTCTTGCAAACGTCTTTGCAGCTCCGCAATTTGCTGCAGTTGCAATTGCTGCATTACTTCTTGCAGCGTTGGCAGGATGTTATTATTTCTTTCTAAAAATAAAAAGAAACTATCAAAATTACAAGTTTTGCCGTTAAAAATTTATAATATTTATTTATAACCTATATCAAGAGACACGGTAGTGTCTTACGCCAAGTACACGCGGAGCGAGACCGACCGTGACTCTTTTATGCGACGCGACGGGTTGCAAGTACCCGAAATGTTGAGATCTCGATAACGAGTGAACGGATCAAGTTCTAAGTAGGCTTGATCGATAGCTTGGGGTCCAATTAGGGGGGGGGTTTCTCTTATAATATTCTGCTACGTGCCCTACGAGCGGAGATATTGCGACGCAAAGTCCAAATGTGAAAATTTTTTATTAAGATACGTCGTCGTCGTCGTCTACGTCGACCGCTCTTCTTTATAACATACATGTAACAAACAGAGAACGTCACTTTCACTTTTTTGACACTGGCGGCTAGCGGCGTTAGTGTCGCAGTGCAGTGCAGTGCAGACAGTGCGTTCGTTTAGAGCGTTATCCTGTCAGTCAGTTCATCATCTGATCAGTTAACTTATCTCGATCGATCGAGAGACACGGTAGTACGCGCGGAGCGAGACCGATCGTGTGACTCTTTATTACGCGTCGCGAGGTAAGGTGCGACAACGCGCGCATACGCGCGTACGCGAAACGGCAGTAACACCGTAATCGTGCCGGCGATATAATGAATTGAATTGCTTCGTGCTTATCTAAAGATTTCGTATCCCTACATTGGGTGCGTTCAGCCGATACTCCGCTAGCCTAGCAATCGTGAGCAGTCGCTCGTTTTCGCTCGTTTCCTCTCCTTTGACCCAATGGATTAAAAGGAGAGGAAACGAGCGACTGCTCACGATTGCTAAGCTAGCGGAGTATCGGCTGAACGCACCCATCGTGTTACTATCGCTGCCGGAAAAGAAGGTTCTCTACGCTTGGCAGAAAGTGACGACTGACACGTTCGATCCCGACTTCGTTGATCGCAGAAGAGCTCAACTTGAGGTACGTTTCCGATTTGCAATTATAAAAGTATTGTGCGATGAATGTTGTACCCAATTATAACCTCAAATAAAGTTGTGCACGTTGCTGAAAGATATATATATATCTTGATATATAGGCTACGGTCAACGTGATACAAATGCTCTGGAGCGTTCTTCTTCTCCTTCTTTCTTCATTGAAAGAAAAGAGAAGAGGAATGCTTCGAAGCATTTGTAGTGTTACGTTGACCGTAGCCATAATATCATATTAATACATTATTTTATTTTTAGACGTAGCTGTTGATGAAAGAGAATTAGATGGTGACTTAATTTTGGGAGATATAGGTCAAGGATTGCCATTTAAAGCTGGTACGTTTGATGGGGCTGTCAGTATTTCTGCGCTTGTGGTTGTGCTATGCAAGCAAAACTTTGCACAATCCTACAAAACGTTTACATCGTTTCTTATCAACGTTGTATGCATGTCTGTCAAGAAGCGCAAGAGCAGTGTTACAATTCTATCCAGAGAACGGTGGGCAGGTTGTTGATATTATATATATCTTGATATATAGGCTACGGTCAACGTGATACAAATGCTCTGGAGCGTTCTTCTTCTCCTTCTTTCTTCATTGAAAGAAAAGAGAAGAGGAATGCTTCGAAGCATTTGTAGTGTCACGTTGACCGTAGCCATAATATCATATTGATTATTGATACATTATTTTATTTTTAGACGTAGCTGTAGATGAAAGAGAATTAGATGGTGACTTAATTTTGGGAGATAGAAATAACGTGGATAAAGCACTGAGAAGCCTGCAAAAGACCGACAGCAAATATAAGTAAGAGAATTTATTATTATTTTTCTTTTTCATACACTTATCGTAATTATTAATTGAATTATAATTTTATTGCAGTAACGCCACTCGCGAACCACGAGAGTCGCGTGGCAAACGGGAAAAGAAAACCGAGGACAGTAAACCAAGCAGAGGAAAAATATCCCTATTCGACTTTCTCGAGGATAAATTACCTGTACAACCTGAGAGCGTCGAAACAACTAATTTGTCTCAAAACAGCTACATACAAATTAATAAAAGTAATCAAGATCGTTTTCAATCAAGAAGATTTGATAATATATATATATATATTGTTACGCTCCGTTCGTTATTCGTGTCGCGCGCACTCACGAACGCGTCCGCGTACTTCCGTGATCGCAAAAATAACCACTCTCGTTATACAAAAAGGAACTCGGGTTTATTTAAACTCAGAACGAAATACAAGAAAGTTCTGGGAAACCGGACCGAACGATTCGAGTCACCAGATCAATCTGACGGGCGGGAATTAAATCAATAATTCTATGCGTCCCCGTTGTCAAGGGACGCGCTTCGGCTTGAAACTTCTGCGGAGCGAAGCCAATTTCAGCCCACGAGAACGAACGTCTCGGCACGGGCGAGCGGGCGTAACACTGCCCCCCCTCTTCAGATTGTCGTCCCGACAATCCAGAGGGGCAATTTCCTGACTGGGCGAACTTTTCTGTACGATTCCAGGGTACCGGGACGGCCTCCTGCCCTACCCTGGGCTGCTGCCACAGGTTACCGGGCACCGTCTTCTTCTCGGTCCCAACCGTACTCTGGAAGTCCAGGACCATGTCCTCTTCACGGCTTCCTACCCTACCCTGGGCTGCTGCCACAGGTTACCGGGCACCGTCCTCTTCTCGAGTGCAGGATCATGTCCTCTTCCTCATGGGAGAGAGTCCCCAATTGACATTTTCCGGAAGAAAATACTCTCTCCCACCTGCCGACTCCAGGGCGACCCCTCATCAATTCCCTCGCAGGAGATCTCGCCTCCCAACACAGGCCTCTTCCTCTCAGCTCCCGAAGTCATCGGAGATGTCGCTGCTCCTCTTCTAAATCTTCGGACAAGGGGGGGGGAGCTTACCGTGGACCCAACGTCTCGAAAGACTCCCCAAGTCCCTGCCTCGGCATTTGCCCTATGTCTCACGGAAAAACCACGGATCAAACAACCGTGAGAGAGGCAGTCTTACCCTTCGCCGGTATTAGGTTCGGCAACAAGCCAGCTCCCAAGATGTCCAACTCGGTGAGGATTTACGACCGCTTCGGCTTCCGTAAATATCTAAGAACAAAATAACACGCGCAGTAAACAGCGCAACACAACAATCTTAATTTCTATCGTAATTAACCTTCCCCGCAAATTATTACACCCAACCTAGTCCATAATATCCCTATCAAACTCTAATGTCTTTCGGAAAAAGAAGCCAACCTATCCGCATGCACAATTTTCTTCTTATGTCTCACAGATCTTTGAATACAATAGACCACATCATTCAACTTTTTCACTATTAAGAAAGGTCCTTCCCAATTGCTCTGCAATTTAAGGGCTCTACCTTTCATCCTACGAGGATTATAAAACCAAACTTTCTCCCCTTCTTGAAAAAGAGTTTGCCTGGCCTTTCGATCATACCAAGACTTTGCTCGTGAAGACTTTATATCCATACGTTCCCTAACGTTGGAATGGATCTTGTCCAACTTCTCTTTCAAATTCCCAATAAAACCTTCAACTGACTGAGATCCTCCCCTCGGAGGACTTCCTAAAAGCAGATCTAACGGCAACCTAAGATCTCGGGCAAAACACAGCTCGGCGGGAGTTACTCCAGTAGTCTCGTGTTTAGAAGATCTGTAAGCCAATAAAAACATAGGGACCCAGCGATCCCAATCTTTCTGATTTTCAGAAATATACTTCGCCAAATAACTAATAATAGTCTGATGTTGCCGCTCGACTTGTCCATCCGATTGCGGATGTAGAGCAATTGTTCTCGTTTTCCGAATTCCAAGGAGATTCATCAATTCCGCGAAAAGTTTGGACTCAAAATTCTTCCCCTGATCCGTATGGACTTCTAAAGGGACCCCGTGTCTAGAAATGACTTAATTAACGAAGACTTCTGCCACTGTACTTGCCCTAATATTCCTGAGAGGAAAAACTTCTACCCATTTGGTGAAACAGTCAACAATGACGAGGAGATATCTATTTCCGGAAGTAGTAATAGGAAGAGGGCCAAGTATGTCCATTTGTAATCTTTCGAATGGGGCCCCAACATTATAAATTTGTAATGGAGACTTTCCCTTCCCCAAAGGGCCTTTTTTTGACACACAAACTTTGCAAGTTTTGCACCATACATCTTGTTTACAGGTAGCCCAATAAAACCGCTTTCGGATTTTTTCAAGAGTTTTATTGACTCCAAAGTGTCCTCCAGAAAAAGAATCATGCGCTTCTTCTAGAATCTGGTTAACACGGTTTTGAGGAACAATAAGCTGAAAAATACTTGACTTAAGATTCGGTGCTTCCCATCTCTTATAAAGAACCCCATCCTTTAAACTCAAAGCATCCCAATAAGACCAATATATTCGGGCGGAGACATTTCCAGCGGGTATTTCAAAACGAGACGGACGTATTCCCGTTTCCTTCCCGCGGTAAATAAAAACAATGCTAACGTCCTCTAATTGCTCCTTGCGCCAATCTTGAAGAGTTTCTCCTACGAGAATAATACGAGCGACTGATTTTCTTGATTCTTCAATCTGTCTTCTCTCCACTTTGACACAATATTCGCAACCAAATGATTCACATTGTCGTCTAGAAAGCCCATCGGCATTCTTGTGAATTAAACCTTTGCGATGAATAATCTCGAACTCATATTGCTGGAGTCTTTCCAGCCAACGCGCCAATTGCCCTTCTAAGTCTTTAAAGGACATCAACCACCTAAGAGAAACATGATCCGTACGAATCAAAAACTTCCGCCCTAGAAGATAATGCCGGAAAAATTTAATAGAATCGACTATCGCCAAGAGTTCTCGACGAGTAACGCAATAATTCCTCTCAGACTTACTGAGTACACGACTGAAATAAGCAATGACTTTTTCTACTCCCTCTTGCTTTTGTGAAAGGACTGCGCCAATTCCAATATTCGAAGCGTCAGTGTCCAAAATAAATTCTCCCTCCCCACTCGGGAAGGATAACATTGGAGAAGAAGATAACACTCGTTTCAACTCTAAAAATGCACTTTGACACTTCTCGTCCCAAGAAAATTTAACCTGATTTTCTGTTAGAGCATATAAAGGTTTGGCTAAAGAAGAAAATCCTTTTACAAATTTCCGATAATATGAGCAAAACCCTAGGAAACTTCGAAGCTGCTTCTTGTTATGTGGAATCGGCCAATCCTTCACAGCAGAGATCTTTTCCGGATCTGTAGTAACACCTCCTGAAGAGACTATATGTCCCAAATATTTTACTTCCTTTGCAAAGAGAATACACTTTTTAGGGTTTACTTTAAGATTAACAGAACGTAACCGTGAGAGCACGTTCTTTAAATTCTCTAGCATTTCATTAAAATTTTTACCGAAAATTATTACATCGTCCAAATAAACCAAACAAATTTTATATAATAATCCTCGCAATACTTTTTCCATTAAACGCTCAAAGGTAGCAGGAGCGTTACACAGCCCAAAAGGCATTACAGTGAATTGCCATAATCCACGTCCAATAGAAAAGGCAGTCTTTTCTTTATCCTCAGGACGAATCTTTACCTGCCAATAACCGCTTTTAAGATCCAGAGTGCAAAACCAAAAGTTTCCCGAAAGCTGATCGAAAATGTCATCTATTCTAGGCAAGGGAAACGAATCTTTTTTAGTTATTGCATTTACCATTCTATAATCGACGCAAAAACTCAACGTTCCATCTTTTTTTCTTACCAAAACAGCAGGAGAAACCCACGGACTTTGCGACTCTTCTATGACCCCTTGCTTTTTCATTTCCTCAATAATCTTTTCTACTTCCCCTCGCATTCGTAAGGGAATTCGACGAGGAACCTGTTTAATGGGAGAAGAATCTTCTAAATTGATGACATGTTCGACGACTCCACAATTACCAGCAACAATCTCCTCGGAAAATACATCCTGATACTCCTCTAAGAAATCCGTAAAAATTTCTTTCTGAGCCTTATTTAAATTTGAGGAATTTTTAGTATAGAGTTTTTTCAAGAATGGAGCTCTTTCGGAAGAAACTTGAATTCGAGAACAACTCAAAACCTTTTCTTTATCGGATTCCGAAAAAATAAAAGCAAATTCAAAAACATTTTCTAAATTTATCTTCCTTAAGAAATCTACACCTAATAAACAATCATCATCCATGTCTAATACATACATAGGAATTTCCACGAAATATTTTCCCAAGAGAACTTTTGCCATGACCCTAAATTCGATAGGAACTACCTCTCCAGTGGGATATTTAAGAGAATTGTCCTTAATCTGAATGATGTGCTTGCCCTCTCTAAGCATTCTTCTACTAAGAATCGAAACATCCGAACCCGTATCTATCTTGAAACAACACTCGTTACCATCCAACATCCCCTTATAACTAAAATAATTTGAACTTGACTTTATTCGATTAACAGAAAAAGTTTGAGAACAATTAGAACAATTAACACTCGGGGTAATGCCCACTTCAGTTGTTCTTCCCCCGCCGAGAGCAACTAAACCGAGTTTCCCTTGTTCTCAGGACACTCAAACCGGAAATGTCCCTCCTTTCCACAATTCCAACACTCTTTTGTTCTATTCCAATCCCTCCGCTCATAACCATAACCTTTCTTTCCTCTTTCTTCGACTTTTTCATCTCCGTCCCCCTTTTCATTACTCTTCACGCCCCTATCCTTCCCCTTCTCAAATCGCTTCTCAAAATCCCTCCTTCTTTCAAAATTTTCTCCCTGTATAATTTTCACGGTCTTTGCCCTCTCTATGGCCAACTTCAGCGAGGTAATCCCTTCTAGCTGAAGTGTCCTTCTAACAAATCCGTCCGAAAGGGAAGAAACAAATTGAGCGCACGCGATCTTGTCTCGAACCGCGTAGGGACACTCAGGATAAGCTAATCGAGAGAGCCTTTCCAATTCGTGACCGAAAGTAGCTAAATCTTCCCCGAATCTTTGCCTTCTGTTCGTAAACTGAGTATAATAATTTTGCGAAAGTTGCCCCTCACCGAAACGTAGTTCTAATTTGGACTTTAGTTCTTCGTAACCCAAATTCTCTAAATTTTCTACCGATTCTAGGACAGAACGCGCTTTTCCCCTTAAGCACGACGCTAAAGCTACGGTTTTGATCGCATCGTCCCATTGATTCGCGCGTGCGATTAAATTAAATTGCGAGAAAAACTCTCGCAACGGAACCACACCGTCAAACGTGTCAGGTTTAAGTTTATATCCGATTTCACTGCGCGCGCCGTTTGCCACACCAACGGCTTCTACTTCCGGACCGCGATTCGCTCTAATATTGGAAGGACTTAGCTGTGTTTCCTGAGAAGGCAACCGGTCTCCCCGTAAAAATTGGAGCTCCTCATCGTGCCGGCGAAGCATTGCGGCGAGTTCCTCATCACGTTGCGCCTGCTCCTCGCGCATTTGCCGCATCTCCTGTAGCACGGCTTGGAGAGCTGCCGTCTCTGAAGCTGCCGACTCCGTCGCAGGCTCCAAAGAGTCCACCAGGCGTCTCTTTCTCGTCGCAACTAGCGTCGTCATGGCACACACACTCACACGCGCGATCCCGGACGAGCCCCCAAAAAGTGTTACGCTCCGTTCGTTATTCGTGTCGCGCGCACTCACGAACGCGTCCGCGTACTTCCGAGATCGCAAAAATAACCACTCTCGTTATACAAAAAGGAACTCGGGTTTATTTAAACTCAGAACGAAATACAAGAAAGTTCTGGGAAACCGGACCGAACGATTCGAGTCACCAGATCAATCTGACGGGCGGTAATTAAATCAATAATTCTATGCGTCCCCGTTGTCAAGGGACGCGCTTCGGCTTGAAACTTCTGCGGAGCGAAGCCAATTTCAGCCCACGAGAACGAACGTCTCGGCACGGGCGAGCGGGCGTAACAATATATATATATATATATATATATATATATATATATAGATTATATAAAGACATTATTATATATAGATATTATACAGAGACATTATATAGAGACATTATATAGAGATTATATAGAGACAAAGATTAAATCCTGTTGCTCTCAACGTCTGCCTCTGCCTCGTCTACCCCAATGGTAATTGGGTGATGACAATTTATATAAGAAAGCCATGAACTTTTCTTCTTGGCGTCGTATCCTCGCGGCTCTGCCTCTTGGTCTGCGAACTGTAAAATAATAAAATTGTATAAGAAATTTTATGAATTAAATACATATAAAATGAATTAAATTTTTTATATATATAACGAAAAGATATTTATTATTATTATTACATACTCAATGTCCAATTCTATCTCTAAGTTTTGGATCTCCACAATTGAACGGAATTGACGAACTGTGCAATATTTGTATATGTTTTCTATCTTCTGGTATACGTTGAATAAATTGAGGCAATTGAATTCGCCATGTTCCGACAGGTTCATAATCTGAACAACTTCGCAAAAGTGTATGGAAGTGATCCATATGAGCGTCCGTAATCCATTTGCCTCGAATAATTATATTTTTTTCTTTACGTTTTAAAATTACTTTTTTTTTAAATTCTGTTTGGATCGCTTTATAATAGCGCGATTGTTTAAATCCTGCTGCTCTGCACGAGATTCTGTAGCATAATTACTTTCAGAATGTGTCTTTGCACTTTTAGCAATTGCTTCAGTTTCTGTCGCTTTTATTATCGCTAATGGAAGTACTCTTTCAGAAATAGCACATTGTGAATCTTGAGCACGATTATTTGGTAAATTCTGTTTGCATCGTTGCTGCTTTGTAGCGCGATTTTCTAAATCCTGTTTTTCTGCCCGACATTCTTTAGCGCAATTACTTTTAAAATGTCTTTTCATACGTTGAGCAGTCGCTTTAGCCTCTCTATCTCTTATCACTGCTAATGGAAGTACCTTTTGAGGATTAGCACTTTGAAAATCCTGAAGAAAATTTTCCATAACATTATTTTCCAAAATTTGTACCAAATGTGAACGCATAAACTTATATTCATACTTTACTTTGTCAGGTTTAATATTGAATAACAATGAAGTAGCAAAAGCTATAGCAAAAACACCACAATCGCTACAGTTCGGTTGACGTTGCACATTAGGAAATTTGACGGGATGTTTTTTAAAGTCATGTGCTGGAAATAATTTTTTCAAGAATCGCTCATGATCTTTACACAATGTTTTATTATGTGAGGAATCATATACAAATATATTTTTTGTATCATAATAACAACACACCCAATGTGACGAGCTACACAATATTTGAATGTGTTTTTTATCTTGTGATACAGGTTGAATCATATCAGGCAATTGTATTCCGACAGGTCTATAATCTGAACAACTTTGTAAAAGTCTATGGAAATGATCCATATGTATGTCCGTCAGCCGTTGCCTGATTCAAAAACGACTATAAAATGGTTAGATGTTAATCAGATACAACGTAGAAAAGTTAAAACTTATAAGAAAATTGAAGCTCTTGACGGAGATTCTACAAATATATTTTGTCCATCTATAATAGATGAACATTATCCACGGAGACCGAAAGAATTGGAATCTATGTTTTTATATGAGTTTGTACAGTGGTATGATATTTTGAAAAATAAACCACGAGGTAAAAATATTGAATACTACACGATGGAGAATGGTTATTATCTAAAACGGCGACAGCGTGGATGTCTTATTAATCACTATAAATATAATGTCAATACGCAGCCGGAAAATTATTTTTTTTCATTACTGCTCATGTTTAAACCGTGGCGGAAAATAAAAGATCTTAAAGACGGATGTGATACATATACAGAAGCATTTCACAAGGAAAAGTTATATCTTACGGAAACATTGCAATATCATGAAAAATTAGAGGAAGTGCAAAAAGCATTTGAAACTGCGAAGCAATTAGTTGAACAATATTTAGATAATTTGGAAAAACAGCATGAGTCTCAAGATGATCCCGATAATCCAATAGGTGTTCAAAATATTGAGGTTGGTGAAGCGATGCAAGATTTTAAGGATCTTGGTGACAAATTAAATCAGGAAATCAATGTATCTGAAATGATTTCAAATCTGAACGCAGATCAAAGAAGAATATTTGACAGAGTCATCAACGCCGTAAAGATATCGCCGGATGACGAACAATTTAAACAATTACTATTATACGTTAGCGGAGAAGGAGGTACTGGTAAAAGTTTCTTAATTAAAACAATTAAATGCTGGATAAAACAAAATCTCCACAAAGATACTGCTGTAACAGCACCTACTGGTATAGCGGCGTTTAATATCGATGCTTTAACAAATCACAGGCAATGGCAGTTACCTGTTGAACATGGTGATCAGTCTCCTAAGTATACACTATTATCTGATCACGTTTTGAAAGTTTTACGAGCAGATCTTAAAGATGTTAGTCTTATTATAATTGATGAAATATCAATGATATCTAATTTAACTTTCATGTATATACATTTACGACTATGTCAAATATTTGATACCATGGATGACGATTTCTTTGGTGGAAAGCATGTTCTTTTATTTGGAGATCTGCTTCAATTACCTCCTGTACGTGAAAATTTTATCTTTGTTCCACTATTAAAAGCAGAATTTAATAAATATATTGGCAGTGTGGGGACTACTCCTGAGGAATGGTTGTGGCAAAAATTTCAATATGATGAATTGACGATCAATATGCGTCAGCAAGGAGATACAGCTTATCGTGAATTACTCTCGAGAGTTCGTATTGGTTTATTGACAACTTCTGATTCTGAGATTTTCGAGAAAAGAAGAATATCATTGAAAGGTCAGTCTTTCGATGAAAGATTATACGAATTGTGTAATTATCTTGATAATTTGCCGCCTAACACTGTTTGTTTACTGCCTACTCGTTATTTGTGCGATGTTCTTAACACTGCAATGCTAAGTCGTATTGCTTCGAAAGAAATATTATTAATTGCTCAAGATACGCTTGACTGTGATAATTATATTAAACGAAAGGTACAAAAGCGATTGACGGATAATGAAGACGATGATACCAATACAGCTGGGCTTTTGAAACAAATTACAATTAAAATTGGAGCGAAAGTTATGATAAGACGCAATATTGATGTCACTTTGGGCCTGGTAAATGGTACAATTGCTACAGTTATTTCTGTTGTGCGGGATATATCTACCGATTGTGTAGAAAAGATTAAACTTCTTTTACTGTCTGGTTTGGAGTATTGTATTGAAAGAGTAAGTGTCAAGTTTAAAGTAATGGAGAAAGCATATGTTATCAGAAAACAATTTCCCATAACTCTCAGTTATGGCATAACCATTCATAAAAGTCAAGGATTAACCTTGCAAAACGCTGTTATGGATATAGGTAATTCTATATTTAGTTGTGCTCAGTCATATGTTGCGTTATCCCGACTACCGTCTTTGGATGGATTGCATTTAATTAACTTTGATCCTTCAGCTGTAAAAGTAAGTGAAAGAGCTATTAGCGAATATAATCGACTAATACGAACATTTCTACCGCAAGCACAAACGATTCCTATTTCGAAAAAACGTTTTCGAAAAGTAAAAGATGTTCCGTGGACATTGTCGAAAATAATCAATGCCGGTCAAGAGTCAGATCAACAAGTTGGAAAAAGTACTGTTGAGCCGATACCTGTTTTGCAAAATGAAGATGGAGTTTCATGCTACGCAAATTCAGTAATACAATGTTTCTTGCAGTCAAGTATTATTAGGAAAGTGTTGCTTA